>NC_092337.1:160541250-160845000 GCF_046630445.1 Rutidosis leptorrhynchoides | reverse complement strand
TTCATATTGAACTCTATTTTATGAATCTAAACAGAAAAAGTATAGGTTTATAGTCGGAAAAATAAGTTACAAGTCGTTTTTGTAAAGGTAGTCATTTCAGTCGAAAGAACGACGTCTAGATGACCATTTTAGAAAACATACTTCCACTTTGAGTTTAACCATAATTTTTGGATATAGTTTCATGTTCATAATAAAAATCATTTTCTCAGAATAACAACTTTTAAATCAAAGTTTATCATAGTTTTTAATTAACTAACCCAAAACAGCCCGCGGTGTTACTACGACGGCGTAAATCCGGTTTTACGGTCTTTTTCGTGTTTCCAGGTTTTAAATCATTAAGTTAGCATATCATATAGATATAGAACATGTGTTTAGTTGATTTTAAAAGTCAAGTTAGAAGGATTAACTTTTGTTTGCGAACAAGTTTAGAATTAACTAAACTATGTTCTAGTGATTACAAGTTTAAACCTTCGAATAAGATAGCTTTATATGTATGAATTGAATGATGTTATGAACATCATTACTACCTTAAGTTCCTTGGATAAACCTACTGGAAAAGAGAAAAATGGATTTAGCTTCAACGGATCCTTGGATGGCTCGAAGTTCTTGAAGCAGAATCATGACACGAAAACAAGTTCAAGTAAGATCATCACTTGAAATAAGATTGTTATAGTTATAGAAATTGAACCAAAGTTTGAATATAATTATTACCTTGTATTAGAATGATAACCTACTGTAAGAAACAAAGATTTCTTGAGGTTGGATGATCACCTTACAAGATTGGAAGTGAGCTAGCAAACTTGAAAGTATTCTTGATTTTTATGAAACTAGAACTTTTGGAATTTATGAAGAACACTTAGAACTTGAAGATAGAACTTGAGAGAGATCAATTAGATGAAGAAAATTGAAGAATGAAAGTGTTTGTAGGTGTTTTTGGTCGTTGGTGTATGGATTAGATATAAAGGATATGTAATTTTGTTTTCATGTAAATAAGTCATGAATGATTACTCATATTTTTGTAATTTTATGAGATATTTCATGCTAGTTGCCAAATGATGGTTCCCACATGTGTTAGGTGACTCACATGGGCTGCTAAGAGCTGATCATTGGAGTGTATATACCAATAGTACATACATCTAAAAGCTGTGTATTGTACGAGTACGAATACGGGTGCATACGAGTAGAATTGTTGATGAAACTGAACGAGGATGTAATTGTAAGCATTTTTGTTAAGTAGAAGTATTTTGATAAGTGTATTGAAGTCTTTCAAAAGTGTATAAATACATATTAAAACACTACATGTATATACATTTTAACTGAGTCGTTAAGTCATCGTTAGTCGTTACATGTAAGTGTTGTTTTGAAACCTTTAGGTTAACGATCTTGTTAAATGTTATTAACCCAATGTTTATAATATCAAATGAGATTTTAAATTATTATATTATCATGATATTATCATGTATGAATATCTCTTAATATGATATATATACATTAAATGTCTTTACAACGATAATCGTTACATATATGTCTCGTTTAAAAATCATTAAGTTAGTAGTCTTGTTTTTACATATGTAGTTCATTGTTAATATACTTTATGATATGTTTTCTTATCATAGTATCATGTTAACTATATATATATATATATATCCATATATATGTCATCATATAGTTTTTACAAGTTTTAACGTTCGTGAATCACCGATCAACTTGGGTGGTCAATTGTCTATATGAAACACATTTCAATTAATCAAGTCTTAACAAGTTTGATTGCTTAACATGTTGGAAACATTTAATCATGTAAATATCAATCTCAATTAATATATATAAACATGGAAAAGTTCGGGTCACTACAGTACCTACCCGTTAAATAAATTTCGTCCCGAAATTTTAAGCTGTTGAAGGTGTTGACGAATCTTCTGGAAATAGATGCGGGTATTTCTTCTTCATCTGATCTTCACGCTCCCAGGTGAACTCGGGTCCTCTACGAGCATTCCATCGAACCTTAACAATTGGTATCTTGTTTTGCTTAAGTCTTTTAACCTCACGATCCATTATTTCGACGGGTTCTTCGATGAATTGAAGTTTTTCGTTGATTTGGATTTCATCTAACGGAATAGTGAGATCTTCTTTAGCAAAACATTTCTTTAAATTCGAGATGTGGAAAGTGTTATGTACAGCCGCGAGTTGTTGAGGTAACTCAAGTCGGTAAGCTACTGGTCCGACACGATCAATAATCTTGAATGGTCCAATATACCTTGGATTTAATTTCCCTCGTTTACCAAATCGAACAACGCCTTTCCAAGGTGCAACTTTAAGCATGACCATCTCTCCAATTTCAAATTCTATATCTTTTCTTTTAATGTCAGCGTAGCTCTTTTGTCGACTTTGGGCGGTTTTCAACCGTTGTTGAATTTGGATGATCTTCTCGGTAGTTTCTTGTATAATCTCTGGACCCGTAATCTGTCTATCCCCCACTTCACTCCAACAAATCAGAGACCTGCACTTTCTACCATAAAGTGCTTCAAACGGCGCCATCTCAATGCTTGAATGGTAGCTGTTGTTGTAGGAAAATTCTGCTAACGGTAGATGTCGATCCCAACTGTTTCCGAAATCAATAACACATGCTCGTAGCATGTCTTCAAGCGTTTGTATCGTCCTTTCGCTCTGCCCATCAGTTTGTGGATGATAGGCAGTACTCATGTCTAGACGAGTTCCTAATGCTTGCTGTAATGTCTGCCAGAATCTTGAAATAAATCTGCCATCCCTATCAGAGATAATAGAGATTGGTATTCCATGTCAGGAGATGACTTCCTTCAAATACAGTCGTGCTAACTTCTCCATCTTGTCATCTTCTCTTATTGGCAGGAAGTGTGCTGATTTGGTGAGACGATCAACTATTACCCAAATAGTATCAAAACCACTTGCAGTCCTTGGTAATTTAGTGATGAAATCCATGGTAATGTTTTCCCATTTCCATTCCGGGATTTCGGGTTGTTGAAGTAGACCTGATGGTTTCTGATGCTCAGCTTTGACCTTAGAACACGTCAAACATTCTCCTACGTATTTAGCAACATCGGCTTTCATACCCGGCCACCAAAAATGTTTCTTGAGATCCTTGTACATCTTCCCCGTTCCAGGATGTATTGAGTATCTGGTTTTATGAGCTTCTCTAAGTACCATTTCTCTCATATCTCCAAATTTTGGTACCCAAATCCTTTCAGCCCTATACCGGGTTCCGTCTTCCCGAATATTAAGATGCTTCTCCGATCCTTTGGGTATTTCATCCTTTAAATTTCCCTCTTTTAAAACTCCTTGTTGCGCCTCCTTTATTTGAGTAGTAAGGTTATTATGAATCATTATATTCATAGATTTTACTCGAATGGGTTCTCTGTCCTTCCTGCTCAAGGCATCGGCTACCACATTTGCCTTCCCCGGGTGGTAACGAATCTCAAAGTCGTAATCATTCAACAATTCAATCCACCTACGCTGCCTCATATTCAGTTGTTTCTGATTAAATATGTGTTGAAGACTTTTGTGGTCGGTATATATAATACTTTTGACCCCATATAAGTAGTGCCTCCAAGTATTTAATGCAAAAACAACCGCTCCTAATTCCAAATCATGCGTCGTATAATTTTGTTCGTGAATCTTCAATTGTCTAGACGCATAAGCAATCACCTTCGTTCGTTGCATTAATACACAACCGAGACCTTGCTTTGATGCGTCACAATAAATCACAAAATCATCATTCCCTTCAGGCAATGACAATATAGGTGCCGTAGTTAGCTTTTTCTTCAATAACTGAAACGCTTTCTCTTGTTCATCATTCCATTCAAATTTCTTCCCTTTATGCGTTAATGAAGTCAAGGGTTTTGCTATTCTGGAAAAATCTTGGATGAACCTTCTGTAGTAACCAGCTAGTCCTAAAAACTGGCGTATGTGTTTCGGAGTTTTCGGGGTTTCCCACTTTTCAACAGTTTCTATCTTTGCCGGATCCACCTTAATACCTTCTTTGTTCACTATGTGACCGAGGAATTGAACTTCTTCCAACCAAAATGCACACTTTGAAAACTTAGCGTACAATTCTTCCTTCCTCAATACTTCTAACACCTTTCTCAAATGTTCACCATGTTCTTGGTCATTCTTTGAGTAAATAAGTATGTCATCAATGAAAACAATGACAAACTTGTCAAGGTATGGTCCACACACTCTGTTCATAAGGTCCATGAACACAGCTGGTGCATTAGTTAAACCAAATGGCATGACCATAAACTCGTAATGACCGTAACGTGTTCTGAAAGCAGTCTTTGGAATATCATCTTCTTTCACCCGCATTTGATGATACCCGGAACGTAAGTCAATCTTTGAATAAACAGACGAGCCTTGTAGTTGATCAAATAAGTCGTCGATTCTCGGTAGTGGGTAGCGGTTCTTGATGGTAAGTTTGTTCAACTCTCGGTAGTCGATACACAACCTGAATGTGCCATCTTTCTTCTTGACAAACAAAACAGGAGCTCCCCACGGTGATGTGCTTGGTCGAATGAAACCACGCTCTAAAAGTTCTTGTAATTGGCTTTGCAGTTCTTTCATCTCGCTGGGTGCGAGTCTGTAAGGAGCACGAGCTATTGGTGCAGCTCCTGGTACAAGATCTATTTGAAATTCAACGGATCGATGTGGGGGTAATCCCGGTAATTCTTTCGGAAATACATCGGGAAATTCTTTTGCAATGGGAACATCATTGATGCTCTTTTCTTCAGTTTGTACTTTCTCGACGTGTGCTAGAACAGCATAGCAACCTTTTCTTATTAGTTTTTGTGCCTTCAAATTACTAATAAGATGTAGCTTCGTGTTGCCCTTTTCTCCGTACACCATTAAGGGTTTTCCTTTTTCTCGTATAATGCGAATTGCATTTTTGTAACAGACGATCTCTGCTTTCACTTCTTTCAACCAGTCCATACCGATTATCACATCGAAACTCCCTAACTCTACTGGTATCAAATCAATCTTAAATGTTTCGCTAACCAGTTTAATTTCTCGATTCCGACATATATTATCTGCTGAAATTAATTTACCATTTGCTAATTCGAGTAAAAATTTACTATCCAAAGGCGTCAATGGACAACTTAATTTAGCACAAAAATCTCTACTCATATAGCTTCTATCCGCACCCGAATCAAATAAAACGTAAGCAGATTTATTGTCAATAAGAAACGTACCCGTAACAAGCTCCGGGTCTTCCTGTGCCTCTGCCGCATTAATATTGAAAACTCTTCCGCGGCCTTGTCCATTCGTGTTCTCCTGGTTCGGGCAATTTCTAATAATGTGGCCCGGTTTTCCACATTTATAACAAACTACATTGGCATAACTTGCTCCGACACTACTTGCTCCGCCATTACTCGTTCCGAAACCATTTGTTCCTTTCGTTCTATTAACCCCTGGTCCGTAAACCTCACACTTCGCCGCGCTATGACCATTTCTTTTACACTTGTTGCAAAATTTGGTGCAGAACCCCGAGTGATACTTTTCACACCTTTGGCATAGCTGCTTCTGATTGTTGTTGTTGTTGCGGTTATTATTGTTGTTGGGATGATTGTTGTAGTTGCTGTTGCTGCTGTTGTTGTTGTTGTTGTTGGGCCGTTTGTTGTAGTTGCGATTGATGTTGCGATTGTTGGGATAATTGTTGCGATTATTGTTGTAATTGCTGTTGTTGTTGTATTGGTGATTCTTATCACCGTTATCCTCCCACTTTCTTTTGACTTGCTTCACATTGGCCTCTTCAGCAGTCTGTTCTTTAATTCTTTCTTCAATCTGGTTCACTAGTTTGTGAGCCATTCTACATGCCTGTTGTATAGAGGCGGGCTCGTGTGAACTTATATCTTCTTGGATTCTTTCCGGTAATCCTTTCACAAATGCGTCGATCTTCTCTTCCTCATCTTCGAATGCTCCCGGACACAATAGGCACAATTCTGTGAATCGTCTTTCGTACGTGGTAATATCAAATCCTTGGGTTCGTAACCCTCTAAGTTCTGTCTTGAGCTTATTGACCTCGGTTCTGGGACGGTACTTCTCGTTCATCAAGTGCTTGAATGCTGACCACGGTAGTGCGTACGCATCGTCTTGTCCCACTTGCTCTAGATAGGTATTCCACCATGTTAACGCAGAACCTGTGAAGGTATGCGTAGCGTACTTCACTTTGTCCTCTTCAGTACACTTACTTATGGCAAACACCGATTCGACCTTCTCGGTCCACCGTTTCAATCCGATCGGTCCTTCGGTTCCATCAAATTCCAAAGGTTTACAGGCAGTGAATTCTTTGTAGGTGCATCCTACACGATTTCCTGTACTGCTAGATCCAAGGTTATTGTTGGTATGTAGTGCAGCCTGTACTGCGGCTATGTTTGAAGCTAGAAAAGTACGGAATTCCTCTTCATTCATATTCACGGTGTGTCGAGTAGTCGGTGCCATTTCCTTCAAAATAGTCAAATGGAACAAGTTAATCATACAGAATATCAAGAGTAGTTAATAGTATTTCGTAGCATAATATGAACTCATTTATAAAAGCTTTTTCTTCATATTAGCGTTTTATAAGTTTAAATTCGGGTAGTACCTACCCGTTAAGTTCATACTTAGTAGCTAATATACAATTCAACTACTACAATTCTATATGAAAAACTGATTGTAATAATATTTCGCGTTCAAACTTTTATACAATATTTTACAAACTTACAATACCGCTTATTTTACATAAAGCATGAAATATAGCAGACAATAACTTTGATACAAGATAGTTGTGAAGATAATTCTAGCTAGTACACAAGTCGTTCAGCAAAGGCAATAAAGACACGTAATTCATACGTCCAGAAACAAGTCATGCATTCTGGTTTTACTTGGACTACTTCCCATCCTTGGTCTTGTGGAACATAACCGTTATGGCCGTTGATAAGACAGCGTGTTGTAACATCGTCAAAGGGACGAGGGTTACGTAATGTCCAACAGTCCCGTAACAATCTAAAAACCTCATTTCTTACCCCAATTACCGACTCCGTCACTTGTGGAAACATTTTGTTTAATAGTTGTAGCCCGATGTTCTTGTTCTCACTTTGGTGAGAAGCGAACATTACTAATCCGTAAGCATAACATGCTTCTTTATGTTGCATGTTAGCCGCTTTTTCTAAATCACGAAGTCCAATATTCGGATATATTGAGTCAAAATAATTTCTTAACCCGTTGCGTAAAATAGCATTTGGGTTCCCCGCAATATATGCGTCAAAGTAAACACATCGTAACTTATGGGTTTCCCAATGTGCTATCCCCCATCTTTCAAACGAAAGTCTCTTATAAACCAAGACATTCTTGGAACTTTCTTCGAATGTCTTACAAACTAATCTCGCCTTAAATAGTTGTGCCGAGGAATTCTGGCCGACTCTAGACAAGATTTCATCAATCATGTCTCCGGGTAGGTCTCTTAAAATATTGGGTTGTCTATCCATTTTGTGTTTTTATACTGTAAAATAGACAAGAGTTAGATTCATAAAAAAAAATACTTATTAATACAAGCAATTTTTACATATATCATAAAGCATAAGCACACTATATTACATATATTACACCACACGAATACAACTATCTTATTCCGACTCGCTTGTTTCTTCTTCTTCGGTTTTGGTTCGTTTTGCCAAGTCTCTAGGGATATATGATGTTCCCCTAATACGAGCCGTCGTGATCCACATTGGTTTAGAAAAACCTGGTGGTTTAGAGGTTCCCGGGTCATTGTTACAACTTAAGGACTTCGGGGGTTGACGATACATATAAAGTTCATCGGGGTTGGAATTAGATTTCTCTATTTTTATGCCCTTTCCCTTATTGTTTTCTTTTGCCTTTTTAAATTCAGTTGGGGTAATTTCTATAACATCATCGGAATTCTCGTCGGAATCCGATTCATCGGAGAATTGGTAATCCTCCCAATATTTTGCTTCCTTGGCGGAAACACCATTGACCATAATTAACCTTGGTCGGTTGGTTGAGGATTCTCTTTTACTTAACCGTTTTATTATTTCCCCCACCGGTTCCGATTCTTCTTCCGGTTCCGATTCTTCTTCCGGTTCCGATTCTTCTTCCGGTTCCGACTCTTCTTCCGGTTCCTCTTCGGGAACTTGTGAATCAGTCCACGAATCATTCCAATTTACATTTGACTCTTCATTATTATTAGGTGAGTCAATGGGACTTGTTCTAGAGGTAGACATCTATCACATAATATCAAACGCGTTAAGAGATTAATATATCACATAATATTCACATGTTAAAAATATATAGTTTTCAACAAAATTTGTTAAGCAATCATTTTTCAAGTAAACACGGTCGAAGTCCAGACTCACTAATGCATCCTAACAAACTCAATAAGACACACTAATGCAAAATTCTGGTTCTCTAAGACCAACGCTCGGATACCAACTGAAATGTCCCGTTCTTATTGATTAAAAACGTTCCATATTAATTGATTTCGTTGCGAGGTTTTGACCTCTATATGAGACGTTTTTCAAAGACTGCATTCATTTTTAAAACAAACCATAACCTTTATTTCATAAATAAAGGTTTAAAAAGCTTTACATAGATTATCAAATAATGATAATCTAAAATATCCTGTTTACATACGACCATTACATAATGGTTTACAATACAAATATGTTACATCGAAATCAGTTTCTTGAATGCAGTTTTTACACAATATCATACAAACATGGACTCCAAATCTTGTCCTTATTTTAGTATGCAACAGCGGAAGCTCTTAATATTCACCTGAGAATAAACATACTTTAAACGTCAACAAAAATGTTGGTGAGTTATAGGTTTAACCTATATATATCAAATCGTAACAATAGACCACAAGATTTCATATTTCAATACACATCCCATACATAGAGATAAAAATCATTCATATGGTGAACACCTGGTAACCGACATTAACAAGATGCATATATAAGAATATCCCCATCATTCCGGGACACCCTTCGGATATGATATAAATTTCGAAGTACTAAAGCATCCGGTTCTTTGGATGGGGTTTGTTAGGCCCAATAGATCTATCTTTAGGATTCGCGTCAATTAGGGTGTCTGTTCCCTAATTCTTAAATTACCAGACTTAATAAAAAGGGGCATATTCGATTTCGATAATTCAACCATAGAATGTAGTTTCACGTACTTGTGTCTACTTTGTAAATCATTTATAAAACCTGCATGTATTCTCATCCCAAAAATATTAGATTTTAAAAGTGGGACTATAACTCACTTTCACAGATTTTTACTTCGTCGGGAAGTAAGACTTGGCCACTGGTTGATTCACGAACCTATAACAATATATACATGTATATCAAAGTATGTTCAAAATATATTTACAACACTTTTAATATATTTTGATGTTTTAAGTTTATTAAGTCAGCTGTCCTCGTTAGTAACCTACAACTAGTTGTCCATAGTTAGATGTACAGAAATAAATCGATAAATATTATCTTGAATCAATCCACGACCCAGTGTATACGTATCTCAGTATTGATCACAACTCAAACTATATATATTTTGGAATCAACCTCAACCCTGTATAGCTAACTCCAACATTCACATATAGAGTGTCTATGGTTGTTCCGAAATATATATAGATGTGTCGAAATGATAGGTCGAAACATTGTATACGTGTCTATGGTATCTCAAGATTACATAATATACAATACAAGTTGATTAAGTTATGGTTGGAATAGATTTGTTACCAATTTTCACGTAGCTAAAATGAGAAAAATTATCCAATCTTGTTTTACCCATAACTTCTTCATTTTAAATCCGTTTTGAGTGAATCAAATTGCTATGGTTTCATATTGAACTCTATTTTATGAATCTAAACAGAAAAAGTATAGGTTTATAGTCGGAAAAATAAGTTACAAGTCGTTTTTGTAAAGGTAGTCATTTCAGTCGAAAGAACGACGTCTAGATGACCATTTTAGAAAACATACTTCCACTTTGAGTTTAACCATAATTTTTGGATATAGTTTCATGTTCATAATAAAAATCATTTTCTCAGAATAACAACTTTTAAATCAAAGTTTATCATAGTTTTTAATTAACTAACCCAAAACAGCCCGCGGTGTTACTACGACGGCGTAAATCCGGTTTTACGGTGTTTTTCGTGTTTCCAGGTTTTAAATCATTAAGTTAGCATATCATATAGATATAGAACATGTGTTTAGTTGATTTTAAAAGTCAAGTTAGAAGGATTAACTTTTGTTTGCGAACAAGTTTAGAATTAACTAAACTATGTTCTAGTGATTACAAGTTTAAACCTTCGAATAAGATAGCTTTATATGTATGAATTGAATGATGTTATGAACATCATTACTACCTTAAGTTCCTTGGATAAACCTACTGGAAAAGAGAAAAATGGATTTAGCTTCAACGGATCCTTGGATGGCTCGAAGTTCTTGAAGCAGAATCATGACACGAAAACAAGTTCAAGTAAGATCATCACTTGAAATAAGATTGTTATAGTTATAGAAATTGAACCAAAGTTTGAATATGATTATTACCTTGTATTAGAATGATAACCTACTGTAAGAAACAAAGATTTCTTGAGGTTGGATGATCACCTTACAAGATTGGAAGTGAGCTAGCAAACTTGAAAGTATTCTTGATTTTTATGAAACTAGAACTTTTGGAATTTATGAAGAACACTTAGAACTTGAAGATAGAACTTGAGAGAGATCAATTAGATGAAGAAAATTGAAGAATGAAAGTGTTTGTAGGTATTTTTGGTCGTTGGTGTATGGATTAGATATAAAGGATATGTAATTTTGTTTTCATGTAAATGTCATGAATGATTACTCATATTTTTGTAATTTTATGAGATATTTCATGCTAGTTGCCAAATGATGGTTCCCACATGTGTTAGGTGACTCACATGGGCTGCTAAGAGCTGATCATTGGAGTGTATATACCAATAGTACATACATCTAAAAGCTGTGTATTGTACGAGTACGAATACGGGTGCATACGAGTAGAATTGTTGATGAAACTGAACGAGGATGTAATTGTAAGCATTTTTGTTAAGTAGAAGTATTTTGATAAGTGTATTGAAGTCTTTCAAAAGTGTATAAATACATATTAAAACACTACATGTATATACATTTTAACTGAGTCGTTAAGTCATCGTTAGTCGTTACATGTAAGTGTTGTTTTGAAACCTTTAGGTTAACGATCTTGTTAAATGTTGTTAACCCAATGTTTTTAATATCAAATGAGATTTTAAATTATTATATTATCATGATATTATCATGTATGAATATCTCTTAATATGATATATATACATTAAATGTCTTTACAACGATAATCGTTACATATATGTCTCGTTTAAAAATCATTAAGTTAGTAGTCTTGTTTTTACATATGTAGTTCATTGTTAATATACTTTATGATATGTTTTCTTATCATAGTATCATGTTAACTATATATATATATATCCATATATATGTCATCATATAGTTTTTACAAGTTTTAACGTTCGTGAATCACCGATCAACTTGGGTGGTCAATTGTCTATATGAAACATATTTCAATTAATCAAGTCTTAACAAGTTTGATTGCTTAACATGTTGGAAACATTTAATCATGTAAATATCAATCTCAATTAATATATATAAACATGGAAAAGTTCGGGTCACTACACCGATAGCCGAAAAATCATTTTATATCGAAAATCCTTTATCCAATCGTACGAAATGGAATTTGTCGTCAGTTCAAGTCACTCGGATTCCGAAATGGAATCTCACTCAAGCTCCGAAAGCAGTGTGACCGGAATGGATCAACCAATCAGTCATCACCTATTCTGGATGAATTGGGGATGGGTTCGTAGCCTCCTCAATCATTGGAAACAAGAAGAAGGCGATCCTTTCCATCCACCACATTGCCCTCTTGGCGAAGAACCTGAAGCACTTACCGGCGAACCTGTTCAAGACACCATTTTCTCTCTCATTTCCAGGGTATCTCGTCACGATTATATACTACATCAAATTCTATATTTTATTTATCCGCTCGTTCCGACCGACAATCATCCTGGAATAATAGAAGAAGTCAACGAACTTCGCGCTCGGGTAGTGGCTTTGGAGAATATGGTGCAGAGATTACAAACACCAGCAGCAGCATAACCAGTACCACCATCATCAATGCCAATAGTACCATTACCACCTCCAACCACAACCGTGTCGTAAACCTCAACTTCACAATCTGTCCCACGAGCATCAACGTCATACGCACCATAGATACCAAGGAGTACCAACAACAATAACTGATGAAGTATTAATTCATAACTTCATTTGAGAAACATTTCGCGGCGATTATGTAATCTCTAAAGTCTTAGAGATTATCTAATCTAGCCCTAACCATAAATCAGTTAAGCGAACCAAAATGATAGAAGGAAGAGTAGAAACCCTGACAAAAATGGTGTGTGATTAACAAGCTAAACTTGCTTTACCAACAGCATCAACAGTACCGTCAGCGTTACCAGCATCGTCAGTACAGTCAACATCCGAATCAACAACACCGATAACATCACAAACTCCGTCAGTTCAAGAATCACTGTGGACATCTTTACGGATCAATAACGTGTATATTGTATCAACGAGTTATGAAGAATTAACTCATTCCCTCTGAAGAAATTATATGTATATTATATATATATATATATATATATATATATATATATATATATATATATATATATATATATTTATATATATATATATATATATATATTGAAATAAATCTTTCCGTGCTAAGCTATTGTGTGTGAATCTTAACTACTCGGTTAATTCATATTACAAATATGCAATAATGTACGTCCTTCGGCCGCAACTTAACCAGCGTTAACTACAATCTCTGTCGCAATTCAACAAATTTCAATTCATAATAAATCAAGTATATATTTGATTTTACACTTTCATCATCGATGTACCCGAAACTTTTCAGATAACATCATTCGTACTTTGCGAAATTCACAAGAATTCCACGAACCGAACATCATACATCAACAAATAACGAAGTATTGATTCATAATTTCAATGTCATTAAAGAAATACTGCGTAAAAGTTATGTACTTTTTAAAGCCTTTAGGGATTATTCAATTCTAGTTTCAACCGTAAATCAAATGAGTTTAATTTAACATTAACTCATTAAATCTATGTTACATCTGAAGAAAATATACATAAATATATTTTCATAAAGACTGTAATAAAATTCTTTTAAACAAAATATTAATTGTGAAATTTTTTTAACGGGTAGGTAATACTCGAGAGATATATAAATTCACAATTAATATGTTACATTCTTCGAATCTGATTCAGCAAATCATCCATTATACTCCCTACTTTCACAACAATATACATTCTTTTATAGAAATCAAAACAACCATACTCATTCAAAAATTTAATTACATATTCTGATTTTGAAATCTCAAAATTCAACTTGAGATATGACCAAAATCATCACTCTTAGATCCTTACATCTTTCACAAGCTATATTTTAACTTCAAAACTGTGTTAAAACATCAAATGTATGTTAACGATTACAATCTGTGTTCAAACCCTTCGAAAATTTCTGAAGACACTTCGAATGATGAGCAATCGAGATGATGATCCAACCACATGTTACCCACAGTTATGTACCCGAAAAACTCTTGAAACCAAAGTAAAAGTTTAAACAACGTATCCGCGTCAGATTCTTTGGCATTTATTAGTAAAAATAACTTTGCGACTCCTATTCAAAGTAGCCAGTTTTGTCACAGCTCCAGCAAGTCAACTTCGACTTTTCAGTCAGACTAACCTTATTATAACCTTGAGATATACACCATCGTTACTAGGGAACCTTTTACATTCCACCACATTATTAGCAGATGTACCAACAACTTCATTACCCTTTGACTTTAGCCTCTCTAAAAAGTCATTATAATTATTCATTGAAACCCCATCATTTACTCATTCGCATCTTGTAATGAGAATTGCCATACGAATCATTGGGAATTAGCAATCAGTATTTTGAAATCTCGCAGGATGTCTACGCCAACAGTTATATGTGTATATATAACGTCTATCTTCTGGACTTAATTTGAATGTGAAGTTTCTGAAAAATACTCCGAACTACGAATTAGTTCTCCGAAAATGGAAAAAAAAATGCTGATGAAGCAGCAAAAACTATAAACGACTTTAAACGGTAAAAGCTGGATTATAATGATGAAGTGTGATGGCAAAGCGCAGAAAAAGAGAAGTTTTGGAACTGGAAAACGGATTGAGCAAAATAGGAAGGAGGCCGTGGACAAATTACAAAGACTGAACCTGACTTCAAAGGATCCAAATGATTCAGTACCTGCTGAAGTCATTAACGAATACCTTACTCCCGACTCTAAACCCCTGCGGACAATATTCTTCATCATCCTTTGATATTAGAAATTCTAAAATATCATCATATCTTTCATTATAAATATCCTCCATATTTCTGAAGATATTTTCTTAATTTTTCTTATTTGAAATCATTTACCTCTTCGCGCTATCTGTATTACATCATAAAAGAAACTATTTTAGTTTCTAAATTCTGAAACATTCAAGTTTAAAATAGGAATATTTTGAAGTAATGTTGGGAACTGAAGCATGAATTAGTATAATATAATGACACTTGATCAATGTGATTATATTACAGTAAGTCATGCTGAGTTTCTAAATGGAACGTGATGATTCACAGATCATAACATCATCATGTGCCATGTTATACGACTCTTGTATTCTATTTAACCTCTAAAATATGAAGAAAATATTTCTTGATGATTCGGCCTTTTCCATGGTATTCTAGTAATTTGACAAGTCAAGATCGTGCCATCACAATTTCCTTCCTAGAATATTAACAATGTTCATTCCGAAATTCATATCTGTGAATTCTGGACCATTACAAGCGGTGCTTAATCGCAAGAAGAAGAAACGAAAGGACAGAACTCCGAAATAGAAATTGGGGTATAAATTGCAGCAAATAAAAGAGAGCATTAACTGTGAATGATAATGATTATAGAAGACAGAAGCAGAGACTTTGAAATATAAGGGAACATATAAATCCCAACGACAAACCAGAAATTATAAACCATATATATCGATGCATATAGCAATATAAAGACACGGGAGAACTAGAAACACTATAAACCCAAGAGTATAGTAGAAGTAAATAGATTCTTCCGGCGGTAGATGAAAAAGAAGTATGATCGATATGAAAGTTAGAAGTATATCGAGAATCAGAACTGGATGGAGCATATTGATGAATACTTTAAAATATGAGTTGAGGGGGAAAGAATAGAAGGTGATGAAACATGACTAGGAACTTAGAAATCAACAGATTTAACTCACACAATGGCGGAATAAGTGAATCAAACCCTCTAGTGAATAGGTTAAGTTTTTTTTTGATTAATTTAGTTAAACCACAACTAAATCAAGTGTGATTAGATCAACACCTAGAGCTATTATTCACCACCTGGGTGATTTGGACCGAGAGAGAATCGGAGGAGCTCACTAGATCTGAGTGTGTGTAACAAATGAGAGGCTTAACCTAAAATGAAGAATATAAGACTTTATATACCCCTACTGTTGACTCACCCATACGATTCATTCATCACACGTACGAGTTGGCTTCATCAGCCGTACGGGTGATCACTCACTCGTGTCTTCTCATTTAGGTTGTAATTGTGACTTAGCTCAGTATCAACCGTGCGTATGAGCCTGTCAGCCATACTAGTGAGGCTTCACTTGTACGTCTGACTAAGTCTAACATAGTCAAACATCTAAATCTCGTTCCTGCAGTTCCTGTAACCACATACAAACACGGATAGGATAATAAAGAGCAATCATGATGGCCTGTAAACTGTTGTACCTGCAATGGACGTGGGTAGATGTCTAGGGACTTGCATAAAATGCATCAACAGAAGGTGTGAGTTGTAAGGAAATGAAGGAGGTGAATTTATAAGAAAATCTCCGACAGAACAATTAAAATGGACGATCGCATTTAAAGCGGATCCTAATTCCCTTGATTACCGGAGAGTCAAATCTTATTAAGAAGATTTTCTTCAAATCCCTTGAAATATGGGAATCAATCATATCTACGTCAAATGATAAGATGAATCTACACTTACTCATTTCACTCTTCTATGTTAGCTTCATTCGTACTCTTCATATAAATGGATTGTTTATCCAAATTATTCGCTGATGATAAAACTCTAATTTTCAGCCCGTATGCATCATGAAAACATACTTATTATCATTCACGACCCTTCCACTCAAATTTCAGGACGAAATTTCTTTAACGGGTAGGTACTGTGACAACCCGGAAATTTCCAACCAAATTTAAACTTTAATCTTTATATGTTTCCGACACGATAAGTAATATTTGTTAAGTTAAATTTCAAGAATTTTAAACTATGTTCATACATTCATTCAACCTCGACCAAGTTCCAACGATTCACGAACCATTAAACGAATATGATTATATATGTATATGTGTATATATATTATAACTTAAAACGTAAACAAAATATTAGAATAAATACTTTATATGATTGTATCTATTTCAAAATGTTTATCAATGGAATTAGAAGATAAGATCAAATGATTGAATTATCAGATATTTTGAATTATGATTACAAGTCTCTGTTGAAAGGCCCACGTTGATTTGAGAAATCCTTGCATTTTAACAATATTCGGAAAATGGTAAAGTGATTTATAAATAAGAACAAATTGTCAATCATTGAGAACTAGACAAAGGATAGTGGAAGATTGAATCTCATAAAGACTCGATTGATCTATTTAGTTTCAAACGTACAAAAACGTTTTCAGTTTAAAAAGAACTTTATTATTAAAAGGTATATAACTTTTATAAATATCTAGAACCACTTTTGAAAACTCATTACTTAACTAGTATGATAAAGATAACGATATTTATATTTTATTTTATTAAATATATATAACGATTTAAATTAATATTATATATATTTATACGCGTATTATACGTACATAGTTTTATACTTTTACTATACTTTAACTTTACCTTTACTTTACTTTAACTTTAATAATTCACTTTAATAATTCATACTTTAATAATTCACTTTAATAATTCATACTTTAATAATTCACTTTAATAATTCACTTTAATAATTCATACTTTAATAATTCACTTTAATAATTCATACTTTAATAATTCACTTTAATAATTCAAAAATCTATTATAAATAGAATTCAATAGGTTTCATTATTTCATAGAAACTTGAAAATATTTTTCTCTAAACTCTCTCAATCGATTTACATATATATATTTACTCCGTATTATTTCAAGATATTATTAGTATACATAAAATATTACGACGGAGTGCTGTCCGAGTGATTTCGAAATTGTTTTTCAAGTAGGATAGGATTAAGGAAATTATGGGTTATAGCTATGGAGGTGATTGAGTATGGTTCATGGGTATGCTCGTGAGGTCAATATAGTGTTTATCATTTCCGTTGCGTCTACGTACCTTTCCTGCAATATTGAATCTCAATATTGATACGTGAGTACTCATAATTTAACTTTTACATACTAATAGTGTATCCCTGACTAGTGCTCGAGTATTTAGGATTATGCATACTTGTACTTTTGATATTGCCCTTAGACAGATTAGGTTAAATCTTGAATTAGTTACACTTGCGGTTGAGATAAGGTATAAGATATGCATGTCCTTGGAAAGCTAGCGAAAAATTAAGAACTTTTCCTTTAGATATCGAATGGTTTCGATGAACGGATTAGAAGTTATAATCAATTGAATTTTCGATATTTTTATTAAAAATGATTATTATTATCGTCGTTTTTATCGTCGTTCTAATTTTATCTTATTATTATCATTATTATTATCTTTATCAATAAAATGGGTTTATCATTAAAAATTGTTATTTTTTTTATTATTATTATCGTTATTATCGTTAAAGTTATAATTAGTATTATTATTATTATCCAATTATTATTATTATTATTATTATTATTATTAGTAGTATTATTATTATTATTATCATTATTAATATATATATCATTATTTAAAAATGGTTATTGTTATTGTTATTATTATTATTACTATATTATCATTAAGATAATTATTAGTATTATCGTTAATAATGTTATAGTAACTATCATTATTAATATTAGTGTAATTAAAACAAATATTTTAAAACACCTAATTATTTTTATTACTATTATTATCATTATTATGAACACGATATAAAAGACGATTAAAAGCTATTAAACGAAACGATTATGAAATAATGAGTAAGAGTATCATGATGAAATTAAAATATTATAAGATATTGATTTAGATAAAATTATCGTTCTTATTATTTTTATCATTACTATTATTATTAAAAGTATCGTTAGTATTAAAACTATCATTTTAACTAAAATTATCATTTTAATAGAAATGTCATTGTTACTATAAAATATCATTATTATTATTATTTTAAATAGAATTATTATTTTAAAGATAATATTAAAAATTATCGTAAATATTAAAGTTATCATAATTAGAATTATCGTTTTATCATAATGTCATCTTAGTAATTATAAATATTGAAATTTTTATAATAATAATTATTATTACAAAATAATACAACTTTTACTTACTATCATTATAGATATTATTTTATCAAATAAATATGTGATACAAACATATTTTACTACGTGTAATAACTTACTTTAATAATACCTATCATATTATCTTTATGATATTAAATGAACCCTATAAATTTTATTACTTAATATATATAAAAGTATATTTTATTACATAAATTAAATATAAAATTTTATTTATTAATAAATAAATTATATTATTACTCTAATAAATCTTTTAAAAATATTTAAAAATACAAAATGACGATATTTAAACTATATATTAATCATGTATAGATTTTTGGAAATTATTTTGAGTCAAATTTACTTTTGTTGACTTTTGCATATTAGTCTCGAGCATTAGGATTGTGGTACACTATGACTTGATCTAATTTGTTAGAAAAATATTGACCAACACATAATTATATATAATTAATTTAGATTCGTGAATCCGAGGCCAACCTTGCACTTGTTCAATGACGTTATATGTATTTTTACTACGAAATACAGTATGGTGAGTTTCATTAATCCCTTTTTAAATGCTTTCGCAATATATATTTTTGGGACTGAGAATACATGCGCTGTTTTTATAACTGTTTTACGAAATAGACACAAGTAATTGAAACTACATTGTATGGTTGAATGATCGAAATCGAATATGCCCCTTTTTATTAAAGTCTGGTAATCTAAGAATTAGGGAACAGACACCCTAATTGACGCGAATCCTAAAGATAGATCTATTGTGCCTAACAAACCCCATCCAAAGTACCGGATGCTTTAGTACTTCGAAATTTATATCATGTCCGAAGGAGGATCCCGGAATGATAGGGGATATTCTTATATGTATCTAGTTAATGTCGGTTACCAGGTGTTCACCATATGAATGATTATTTTTGTCTCTATGCATGGGACGTATATTTATGAGAACTGGAAATGAAATTCTTGTGGTCTATTAAAATGATGGAAATAAATGATTATGATAAACTAATGAACTCACCAACCTTTTGGTTGACACTTTAAAGCATGTTTATTCTCAGGTGTTAAAGAAATCTTCCGCTGTGCATTTGCTCATTTTAAAGATATTACTTGGAGTCTTTCATAGCATATTTCGAAGAACGTTGCATTCGAGTCATTGAGTTCATCAAAGATTATTATTAAATCAATTTATAGTTGGATAGTGGATATTATGAAATGGTATGCATGCCTGTCAATTTTCGATGTAAAGAAAGTTTGTCTTTTAAAAACGAATGCAATGTTTGTAAAATGTATCATATAGAGGTCAAATACCTCGCAATGTAATCAACTATTGTGAATCGTTTATAATGTATATGAACGGGTCCTTTCATTTGACCCTCAAATTCGAACTCAATATGGAAAATTGACGATTGAAATTTTTACAAAAAGTTTATTTGGATGATTCCTAACAAGACTGCGTTAATGGATTTTAACAATTATTTAGATTTCAAATTTTGAAAGAAACAAGTTGAAACAGAGGTTTCGTTGAAGAGAAAGAAAAAATAATAATATAGCATATGTTTCTTTAAATCAATTCGTAGAAGTGGGTTATATCATGCTATTCAAAAGATTGATTCTTCAATAATAATTGATCAAAAGTCTTGTGGTAGGGTTGATGGAAATCGATAGTTTCACGGGTGTAACAGCAAAATGCAAATAAGAACGAAAAAGAAAAGAAAACTGAATCAGATGTTGAAAAAGAAAAAAAGTATTACGCGTATAAATATCAGAAATCATATATGTATATAATTGTATTTATATATGTATTCTTATATATATCTGCATATTGATTTCCATGTATATGTATATATATATTTTTATTTCTATTTCTCTTAAATTTATATATTTATATTTATAGTTTATGATTAATCTTTTAATAAATATATTAATGTTAAATAAAAATGATTATGAAACATAAAACTATGATAATAGTAATAATAATTATAATATTAATAATAATTATAATACTAGTAATAATAATATCACTAATAATTAATAAACGATACATGTATTAATCATATTAGCTAATAATATCTAAATTACTACTAAATAATAATATTAATCCTTCTTATAGTAATATTTATATTTTAAGTATTTATGTTGACAATCATTACATTAAATTTATTAAAATTTTAATATTTAAAATTTATTAATATTACTATTATTGATATTAATGAAATTAGTATTTGTCATAACAGTTATATTTTTACCTCGCTGTTACATTTAATATATTTATTTTACAATTTATTACTTATGTAATGTCTACTAATTATATACATATATGTAGTATTTATATGTTTTAATATATTACAATATATATAAAATCATCAATTATATAGAAATCATATCCATATATATTTTCATTTTAACAAACTTATTATCTTGCAATTATTTCAAATTATTATATATATATATATATATATATATATATATATATATATATATATATATATATATATATATATATATATATATATAATATATATATATATATATATATATATATATATATATCTATAAATATGTATATATTAATTTGCAACCAATATTTCGTGAATCGTCGGTAATTGTCAAAGGTTAACTGAATTCCTAAAAATTAGTTCAAAAATTTTGAGATTCAACAATACAGACTTTGCTTATCGTGTCGAAATTATATAAAGATTATGTTTAAATTTGGTCAAAAATTTTTGGGTCGTCACAGTACCTACCCGTTAAAGAAATTTCATCCCGAAATTTGAGTGAGGTCGTCATGACTAACAATAAAATTGTTTTCATGAAGAATTTTGATTGACAAATAAAGTTTTATCATCATTGAGTAATATAGATAAAACGAGTTGCTTTTGTGAAGCGTACGAGTGAAACTGTCACAAAAGAATGAAATGAGTAACTGCAAGTTCGTCTTAACCGGTGACGTAGTCACGGTTGATTTCCGGAATTCAAGGGATTTAAAGAAAATTTTTAAATCTAAAAGATTTAATTCTTCGAAGAATAATGAAATTAAGATCTCTATAATTAAATACGGTGATCTGCCTCGATTACTCTGTCTGATATTTCACTATAAATCCATTCCCTTCTTTTCCTTATTTCCACCACTCACACTTTCTATTCTTTCTCCCTCAATTCATACTTTTGTTTCCACTTCCCGATTTTAAGTCAAGCGAATAATGGTCCAGAATTCGTAGATATGAAGTTTCGAATGAACATGACTAATGTTCCCGATTTTAATAGCACAATTTGACTTGTCAGATTACCAGAATTCAAGGAAAAAGATAGGACTATCATGAAAATATGTTCTTGATATGTTTATAGATTAGATAGAATGTAAGAGTCGTGTAACATGGCACATGATGACGTTATGGTCTGTGAATCATCACGTTTCATTAGAAACTCAGCATGACTTACTATAATATATTCACGTTGATCAAGTGTCATTATATTATACTAACTCATGCTTCAGTTCCCAACACTACTTCAAAATCATTCATAAATTTAAATTTGAATTTGTCAGAATTTAGAAACTAAATCACTTTCCTTTCTGATGTAACACTGATAGCGTGAAGAGATAAATGATGTCGGACAAGAGTATTTATGAAGATATCTTCAGAAATATCGAAGATATTTATGATGATATTTTGGAATTTCTAAGTTCGAAAGTTGATGAAGAAAAATTTTCCGCAAGATTTTAACATGACTTCGGAACAAGATATTCTTTAAAGATTTTATTGGATC
This sequence comes from Rutidosis leptorrhynchoides, assembly GCF_046630445.1. Lineage (NCBI taxonomy): Eukaryota > Viridiplantae > Streptophyta > Magnoliopsida > Asterales > Asteraceae > Rutidosis > Rutidosis leptorrhynchoides. Next base: position 160,822,563 of record NC_092337.1, on the reverse strand, counting down.
TATAATTACCTAAATTCTTTGAATATAGGGTTTGGTCCTTGTATTTGTCCTTGGTTACCTTCAGTGTGACAACTCGGAAATTTCTGACCAAATTTAAACTTGATCTTTATATGTTTCCGACACGATAAGCAAAGTCTGTAATGTTGAAATCTCAAAAACTTTGAACTGTGTTCATGTATTCATTTACCCATCGACTGCTCTTAACGATTCACGAACAATTATGTGTAAAACGACCTGGATTTTTCCGTTAATATATATGAGATTAATATTTACACAATTAAATATTTCCAACATGTTAAGCAATCAAACTTGTTAAGACTTGATTAATTGAAACGGAATTTATGTAAACGTTTGACCACCAAGTTTGATCGATGATTCACGAACGTCATAACTTGTATTAATATATGTGTATATATATACATATATATATATATATATATATATATATATATATATATATATATATATATATATATATATATATATATATATATATATATATATATATATATATATATATATATAGATTTAACTTGAAAATATGATAATTAAATATCTCATTAAGTATATTAACAAAGTATTATATATATATTTTCATACTACTAATTTAAAGATTTTTTGAACAATATATATGTTACTATTTAAACGACGTAATTAACTTATGTTAAAATGTATTTACATATAATGTATTACGAGTGTAAATACATCCTTACAAGTATTGAATACACTTTATAATATAACAATACATATAAAGGATAGCTATACTCGTATTTTCGTTCAATTTCCTCGAGAATTCTACTCGCATTCATATGGTATTTTTTTACCCGTATTATACACAGCTTCTAGAAGTATTTAATATTGGTATATACCAATAGAAATCTGCAATTATTTGTGTAATATGTCATCCATAACCTAATCAATTTAATATGTCATCCATGACTTAATACATTTTAACTTATACTAGATATTTTCACTAAAAAAACAAATTTTCAAGCCTATAAATAAGCACCATTTCTAACTCATTTTTACACATTCATTTTCCAAATTTTACTTCCAATTTTCACACACACTTGCAAGAACTCTCTCAAGTTTTGTTCTACTACTTCTTTCCAGCAACTTTACATTCTAAACTTGAGGTAAAAACTCTACTTCAACTCTTGTTCAAATCATATGTTTATAGCTATCTATATAAGAGTTTATAAACTAGAACATAGTTTAGTTGATTCTAAACTTGTTGGAAGAACTAATCTAATCTTTCTAACTCAACTCTAATAACACTTATTTATATGTATTATGATGTTATATTAAGTTAATATAAGAACTTATAACTTGTACATATGAAGAACACCTTGAAACTTAACATATATCGTTTAATCTCTATTCGGTAAAAAGCGGGCTGTTTTTGGTTGGTAATTAAAAACCTATCTTAGACTTTGAGTTCGAGGCTAAGACATTGGAAATATGTTAATATATGTAAATAAGACTTCCAGTATTTTTTTCATGATTTTATACAAAGTGGAAGTATTTTATCAAAAATCATATATTGGGTGGGTGTCGGGATTCTTCCAAATCTGTCCACCGACACAAAAAGAGGGTAAAACTCTGAATATTAATATATGTGCTGAACTTTTTGAATTGTTTTTGAAAAATTAACTTCTTACAGAATCCATAGCAATTTGATTCACTTTAGACGGAGTTGTAATGAATATTTGGCGAGCAAAACAAAATCTGCTAAAATTAACGTTGTATGGACGAAATTTATATTGTAAAAAAACTATATTAACCATATCGTTGTTAAATTTTCCTATATCCAATATATATTTGGACATGTTATCATTAGTATAACAAAATATAATAATCTTAGTTAATTTCGAGATTGTATATATATATAATAATCTTGGTACATTCCATGACAATAAGTATACAATACGTTTTGATAAATCCTAAGACAATAAGTATACAATACATTTTGATAAATTTTAAGACAATACGTATATAATACGTCTCTGGGTTGATGCAAAGATAATACGTATACAATACGTCGTGGGGTAATTCTAAGATTATATATATACCGATTATTTGACTGTTGGACATTTCGGACTATTTTGAACTACTAACAAAGGACTACTAACATAAAAATGTTAAAAATTAATTCTATAAACTTGTTTGATCAATATTACATGTTAATAATATTATTTAATATATATAATTGATATAGGTTCGTGAATCCTAGACAAACCCTGCACTTGTTCAGTGCCGTCATATACATAATTACTACGAAATACAGTATCGTGAGTTTCATTTGCTCCCTTTTTAAATGCTATTGCATTATATATTTTTGGGCTGAGAATACATGCATTATTTTTATAACTGTTTTACGAAATGGACACAAGTACTAAAAACATATTCTACGTTGAGTTGTACCACTTTGCATATCTTCCCTGATAGCTTGGTAACTAATATTACATGTTGTAAGAACATGTATACGCGAATCCTATTGATAGATCTATCGGGTTTGACAACCCCAACCGGGCTAGTCGCTCTAGTATCGTTCATGGTTGCATAGTACTTTGTTTTTACTACACTTGGCACGGTGTAGGGAGATTTCATAATAAAGGGAATATGCCATATTAATTGTTAAGTATGGTTACCGAAGCGCTCAATAACTTATAGAATACTTTTATACACTTGCGAGTGTACGGATATTTATGGAAACTGAAATCTTGTGGTCTATTACTATTACAGAAATGATTGATTATGATAAACTAATGAACACACCAACCTTTTGGTTGACACTTTAAAGCATGTTTATTCTCAGGTATTAAAGAAATCTTCCGCTGTGCATTAGCTCATTTTAAGGATATTACTTATTGTCATTCATGACATACTTTGAAAGACGTTGCATTCGAGTCGTTGAGTTCATCAAGATTAATATTATGTCAATTATAGTTTGATGTAATATGAAATGGTATGCATGCCGTCAATTTTTGATGTAAAGAAAGTTTGTCTTTTAAAAACGAATGCAATGTTGGTAAAATGTATCATATAGAGGTCAAATACCTCGCGATGTAATCAACTATTGTGAATCGTTTATAATGTATATGAACGGGTCATTTCAGTTGGTATCATAGTGGTGGTCTTAGCGAACCAGGTCTGCATTAGTGTGTCTAACTGATAGTCGTTAGGATGCATTAGTGAGTCTGGACTTCGACCGTGTCTGCATGTCAAAAGTTTTGCTCATCATTTTTGTCAAAAATTACCTGCTTATCATTCTTAGTCTAGACAAATCTTATTGCATTGATTGCATGAATAGTGTATAGACAAAATTCATATCTTAGCATATCTACTAATTCATATTTTAGCGTTTCTGTTACTGTAAACTTTGCCTGACATAGTCCGTAAATTCCTCCGTAATCTACGAAACCTTTTACTCTATATATATAGATATTCTATGTAATTAGAATACCACCCGATAGCTGAAAAATCATTTCATATCGAAAAATCCTTTATTCAATCGTACAAAATGGAATACATCATTAGTTCAAGTCCCTCGGATTCCGAAATGGAATCCCTCTCAAGCTCCGAAAGCAGTGTGACTGGAATGGATCAACCAATCAGCCATCATCTATTCTGGATGAATTGGGGATGGGTTCGTAGCCGCATTAATCATTGGAGACAAAAAGAAGGCAATCCTTTCCATTCACCACATTGCCCTCTTGGCGAAGAAACTGAAGCACTTACCGGCGAACCTGTCCGAAACACCATTTTCTCTCTCATTTCCAGAGTATCTCGTCACAATTATATATTATACCAAATTCTAGATTTTATTTATCCGCTCTTCCGAACTGACAATCTCCCCGGTGTAATAGAAGAAGTCAACGAGCTTCGCGCTCGGGTAGTGGCTTTGGAGAATATGGTGCAAAGGTTATAAACACCAGCAGCAGCACCAGCAGCATAACCAGTACCACCATCATCATCGCCAACAGTACCATTACCACCCCCAACCACAACCGCGTCGTAAACCTCAACTTTACAATCAGTCCCACGAGCACCAATGTCATACGCTCTGTAGATACCAAGGAATACCAAAAACAACAAACGATGAAGTGTTGATTCATAACTTCATTGGAGAAACACTCCGCGGTGATTATGTAATCTCCAAAGTCTTATAGATTATCTATTCTAGCCCTAACCATAAATCAGATGAATAAACCAAAATAGAAACCCTGACAAGAATGGTGCATGATTTACAAGCTAGACTTGTTCTATCAGCAGCATCAACGGTACCGTTAGCATCACTAGCACCGTCAGTACCGTCAGCATCATCAGCACTAGCAGCACCTATAACATCACAAGCTCTGACAGTTCAAGAATCACCGTGGACATCATTACTAATCAACAACGCGTATAATGAAGTATTAATTACAGTATTGAAATACTCTGTGAAGATTATGAAATCTCTAATGTTAGAGATTATTCATTTTTAATTCCAGCCTAAGATCAACTGAACTTAATTTAGTATTAACTCATCAAATCTGTATTACATGAATATATATATATTTTCATAAAGAATGTAATAAAATTCTCTGATACAAAACATTATTTGTGAAATTTTTTTAACGGGTAGGTAATACCCGAGAAATATATAAATTCACAATTAACATCTTACACTATACAATCTTCGATTCTGGTTCAGCAAATCAGCAACTATACTCACTACTTTCACAACAATATGCATTCTTTCATAGAAATCAAAACAACCATACTCATTCAAATCTAATTACATATTTTGATTTTGAAATCTCAGAATTCAATTTGAGATATAATCGAAATCATCACTCTTAGATTCTTACATCTTTCAAAACTATACTTTGACTTCAAAACTGTACTAGAACATCATTTCTATTCATGGAACCCAGAAAAATATTTGTATCATTCAAAATACTAGAACATCATATGTATATTAACAATTACAATCTGTGTTTAAATCCTTCGAAATTCCTGAAGACACTCGAGATGATGATCCAACCACATGTTACCCGCAGTCTTGTACCTGAAAAACCCTCAAAACTAAAGTCATAGTTTAACACGTATCCGTGTCAGACCCTTTGGCATTTATTAGCTAAAATAACTTTTCAATATCTTTTCAAAATAGATAGTTTTGTCACAGCTCCAGCAAATCACCTTCATTTGTTCATCGAATAAGCCTTATTATAATGATTACCCCTTCATCATTGTTACCGGGGAACCTTTCATATCTCGCCACATTAGCAGTAAACTTATCAACAACTTCATTGATCTTTAAGTCTCTCCGAAAAATCACAATACTGATTCATTGAAACTTTATCAAGTACTCATCTACAACTTGTAACAATAATTGTCATACCAACTACTGAAAATTAGCAATCAGTATTTTGAATTTCGCAGCAATTTTACGCCAACAGTTATATATACATATAACGTCTACCTCCAAGACTTACAGACTTTGAATGTGAAGTTTCTGAAAAAACACCCTAAACTGCGAACTAGTTCTCCGAATTTTGAAAAAATGCTGATGAAGCAGCAAAAACTGTAAACGACCTTAACAGTCAAAAGTTTGATGATAAAGAATAGTATGTTGGCAAAGCTTAGAAAAAGAGAAGGTTTGGAACTGGAAAACGGATTGAGCAAACTATGAAGGAGGCTGTGGACAAATCACAAAGACGAAATCTACCTTCAAAGAATCCAAATGATTCAGTGTCTGCTGAAATCTTTAGCAAATACCTTGCTCCTTACTCTAAAACCCTTGCGGATAATATTCTTCATCGTCCTCTTGTCTTAAATATTCTAAGATATCATCGTATCTTCCATTATAAATATCCTCCATATTTCTGAAGATATTTTCATAACAATTCTTATCTGAAATCATTTATCCCCTTGCGTTATCTGTAGCACATCATAACGGAAACTGTTTTAGTTTCTAAACATCTGAAACCTCTGAGTGTAAAGTATGAATGTTTTTGAAATAATGTTGGGAATTGAAGCATGAGTTAGTAAAATATAATGACACTTGATCAACATGATTATATTACAGTAAGTCATGCTGAGTTTCTAATGGGACATGACGATTCACAGACCGTACCATCATCATGTGCCATGTTAAATGACTCTGGTATTCTATTTAACCTCTAGAATATCAAGAAAATATTTTCTTGATGATTCAGTCTTTTTCGGATATACTGGTAATTTGACAAATCAAGATTTTTCCATTACAATTTCTTTCTTAGAACATTAATTATGTTCATTCCGAAATTCATACCTACGAATTCTGGACCATTATTTGCTTGATTTAAAGTCGGGAAGTGAAAACAAAAGAATGAATCTCCAAAATAGAAATGGGGGTATAAATAGCAGCAAATAGGAGAGAACATTAACTATGGATGACAATGATTATAGAAGACAGAAGCAGGTACTTTGAAATATAAGGGAAGATATAAAGTCCAACAACAACTCGGAAATTACAAACAGTGTATATCGATGCATATAGCAATATAAAGACACGGGAGGACTAAAAACACTATAAAACCAAGAGTATAGTACAAGTAAATAGATTCTTCAGGCGGCAGATGAAAAAGAAGAATGACAGATACGAAGGTTAGAAGTATATCAAGAATCAGTACTGGATGGAGCCTATTGATGAATACTTTAAAGTATGAGATGAGAGAGAAATAATAGAAGGTGTGAGTTGTAAGGAAACAAAGGGGTGGATTTATAGTAAAATATCAAACAGAGCAATCAAAACAGATGATCGCATTTAAAGCGGATCCTAATTCCCTTGATTATCGAAGAATCAAATCTTATTACGAAGATTTTCTCCAAATCTCCTGAACTTGGAAATCAATCCTATCCACATCAAGAGATATGACGAATCTACACCTACTCATTTCACTCTTTTGTGGTAGCTTCACTCGTACTCTTCACATAAACACATTGTCTTATCCATATTACTTAATGACAATAAAACTCTAATTTCCAAGAGTCATGCAAACATACTTATTGTCAGCCATGACCATCCCAATCAAATTTCGGGACGAAATTTCTTTAACGGGTAGGTACTGTGACAACCCAGAAATTTCCGACCAAATTTAAACTTGATCTTTATATGTTTCCGACACGATAAGCAAAGTCTGTAATGTAGAAATCTCAAAAACTTTGAACTGTGTTCATGTATTCATTTACCCATCGACTGCTCTTGAGGATTCACGAACAATTATGTGTAAAACGACCCGGATTTTTCCGTTAATATATATGAGATTAATATTTACACAATTAAATGTTACCAACATGTTAAGCAATCAAACTTGTTAAGACTTGATTAATTGAAACGGAATTTATGTAAACGTTTGACCACCCAGTTTGACCGATGATTCACGAACGTCATAACTTGTATTAATATGTGTGTGTGTGTGTGTGTGTATATATATATATATACATATATATATATATATATATATATATATATATATATATATATATAGATTTAACTTGAAAATATGATAATTAAATATCTCATTAAGTATATTAACAAAGTATTATATATATATTTTCATACTACTAATTTAAAGTGTTTTTGAACAATATATATGTTACTATTTAAACGACGTAATTAACTTATGTTAAAATGTATTTACATATAATGTATTACGAGTGTAAATACATCCTTACAAGTATTGAATACACTTTATAATATAACAATACATATAAAGGATAGCTATACTCGTATTTTCGTTCAATTTCCTCAAGAATTCTACTCGCATTCATACGGTATTTTTTTACCCGTATTATACATAGCTTCTAGAAGTATTTACTATTGGTATATACCAATAGAAATCTGCAATTATTTGTGTAATAAGTCATCCATGACCTAATCAATTTAATATGTCATCCATGACTTAATACATTTTAACTTATACTAGATATTTTCACTAAAAAATAAATTTTCAAGCCTATAAATAAGCACCATTTCTAACTCATTTTTACACATTCATTTTCCAAATTTTACTTCTAATTTTCACACACACTTGTAAGAACTCTCTCAAGTTTTGTTCTACTACTTCTTTCCAGCAACTTTACTTTCTAAACTTAAGGTAAAAACTCTACTTCAACTCTTGTTCAATTCATATGTTTATAGCTATCTATATAAGAGTTTATAAACTAGAACATAGTTTAGTTGATTCTAAACTTGTTTGAAGAACTAATCTAATCTTTCTAACTCAACTCTAATAACACTTATTTATATGTATTATGATGTTATATTAAGTTAATATAAGAACTTATAACTTGTACATATGAAGAACACCTTGAAACTTAACATATATCGTTTAATCACCATTCAGTAAAAAGCGGGCTGTTTTGGGTTGGGAATTAAAAACCTATCTTAGACTTTGAGTTCGAGGCTAAGACTTTGGAAATATTTTAATATATGTAAATAAGACTTCCAATATTTTTTTCATGATTTTAGACAAAGTGGAAGTATTTTATCACCGGGATTCTTCCAAATCTGTCCACCGGCACAAAAAGAGGGTAAAACTATGAATATTAATATGTGTGCTAAACTTTTCAAATTGTTTTTGAAAAATTAACTTCTTATAGAATCCATAGCAATTTGATTCACTTTAAACGGAGTTGTAATGAATATTTGGCGAGCAAAACAAAATCTGCTAAAATTAACGTTGTATAGACGAAATTTATATTGTAAAAAAACTATATTAACCATATCCTTGCTAACTTTTCCTATATCCTATATATATTTGGACATTTTATTATTAGTATAACAAAATATAATAATCTTAGTTAATTCCGAGATTGTATATATATAATAATCTTGGTACATTCCATGACAATAAGTATACTATAAGTTTTGATAAATCCTAAGACAATAAGTATACAATACGTTTTGATAAATTCTAAGACAATACGTATACAATACGTCTCTGGGTTGATGCAAATACAATATGTATACAATACGTCGTGGGGTAATTCTAAGATTATATATATATATATATATATATATATATATATATATATATATATATATATATATATATATATATATATATATATATATATATATATATATATATATATATATATATCGATTACTGGACTGTTGGACATTTCGACTATTTTGGACTACTAACAAAGGACTACTAACATAAAAATGTTAAAAATTAATTCTATAAACTTGTTTTATCAATATTATATGTTAATAATATTATTTAATATATATAATTGATATAGGTTCGTGAATCCGAGACAAACCCTGCACTTGTTCAGTGCCGTCATATACATAATTGCTACGAAATACAGTATCGTGAGTTTCATTTGCTCCCTTTTTAAATGCTGTTGCATTATATATTTTTGGGCTGAGAATACATGCATTATTTTTATAACTATTTTATGAAATGGACACAAGTACTAAAAACATATTCTACGTTGAGTTGTACCACTTTGCATATCTTCCCTGATAGCTTGGTAACTAATATTTACATGTTTGTAAGAACATGTATACGCGAATCCTATTGATAGATCTATCGGGTTTGACAACCCCAACCGGGCTAGTCACTCTAGTATCGTAAACGGTTGCATAGTACTTCATTTTTACTACACTTGGTACAGTGTAGGGAGATTTCATAATAAAGGGAATATGCCACATTAATTGTTAAGTATGGTTACCGAAGCGCTCAACAACTTATAGAATACTTTATGCACTTGCGAGTGTACGGATATTTATGGAAACTGAAATCTTATGGTCTATTACTATTACGGAAATGATTGATTATGATAAACTAATGAACTCACCAACCTTTTGGTTGACATTTTAAAGCATGTTTATTCTCAGGTATTAAAGAAATCTTCCTCTGTGTATTAGCTCATTTTAAGGATATTACTTGGAGTCATTCATGACATACTTTGAAAGACGTTGCATTCGAGTCATTGAGTTCATCAAGATTAATATTAAGTCAATTATAGTTTGATGTAATATGAAATGGTATGCATGCCGTCAATTTTTGATGTAAAGAAAGTTTGTCTTTTAAAAACGAATGCAATGTTTGTAAAATGTATCATATAGAGGTCAAATACCTTGCGATATAATCAACTATTGTGAATCATTTATAATGTATATGAACGGGTCATTTCATTCAGGATTAGCTCAATCCGGTTTTTCTGGACTAAATTTTCTATCGAGCGTTCCCAACCTTCCATTCTTTGTTATCAACTTTTGGCCGTTTAGACCATCTACAATTTTGCTGTTTCCTCTGCATTTAATGCTACCATATCTGAATCATCGGTTATCAATCCGAGGTGGTTTCAAGAGAATTGTGTTTTTAGATGATTAAACGCTGATGGTAATATGGTAGAATATAAAAGGTTTCCCGGCAACAATAAAATAGCACGCATATATGTCAAGGTTATAATAAGGTTGTTTCGAATGAAAAGTCGAGGTTGACTTGCTGGAGCTGTGACAAAATTTGCTACTTTGAAAGGGATTACCAAGTTATTTTGGGTAATAATAACACTAAAGGAAGTAGCACAGCTACGTGTTAAACGTTAACTCAGTTTCTGAGTGTTTTTCAGGTGCATAACTATATGCATCAATCTTTTCTTCCGTAGATGAAATGCGGCTGATTCATCCTCTCGATTAAGGTATTTTCAAGATTCATGAAAGGTTTGAACGCAGATTATAATCGTCAAGATACAAATGAGGTTTAAGATGAAATCAAGTGGCAAACTTGAAGAAAGGTTTAGTTTCATATGTTATAATCAATATTTTAATTCATTTTAATTGTCCAATGTCATTAGTCTATAGTTAGGAGTCCACAATTAGTAGTTCAACAATTCATATATAGTTTAATATATAATATTCGAATTAATTAATACATGTCGTGACCCGTTATATACATGTCTCAGACTCGATCACAACTCAAAGTATATATATTATTGTAGAATCAACCTCAACCCTGTATAGCTAACTCGAATATTACTGCATATAGAGTGTATATGGTTATTCTAAATAATATATATAGATGCGTCGATATGATATGTTAAAACCTTGTATACGTATCCCGATATTTAAAGTGCGTAAAATAAATAACAGAAGTTAAATGATGATAAATAAAATTGCGATAATTAAAATTGCAATAATTAAATTGAGATAAATAAATTGCGATAAATAAATGTAATAAGGGATTAATAGTTAGCTAGGAACAGTTAGCTAGGATTTTGTTAGCATGGATACTTAACAAGATCTATCATAGTTAATTTGTTTGTTTCTAACAAATTTTATTTTTGTCAATTGTTTTCTTCATTATGCCACTTGTTGGATTCTGATAGGTCAAAATCCAAATATGAAATTGAATAAAAATGGTTATTCTGCGGTGAACGGATACGTATGTTGGTGGATGTAAGTAGGATAGTAAATGACTGTTGAATCAGATTGGAAGAATGTACAGTGTAACTTATTAATGTGAAATCTAAATATTTCTCGGGTATTACCTACCCGTTAAAATATTTTCACCATTAACGGTTTGTACAAAGGAATTTTTAATTACAATCTTTATGAAAACAAATATATACATATATATTCTCTTCAGATGAAATCATGGATTTATGAGTTAATATGATATTAATCTCAATTGATTTACCGTTAGAACAAGAATATATAATCTCTAAAACATTAGAGATTACATAATCGTCATGTAGAACGAAGATAAATGATGTAGAATGATTCGTAGAACGATGATTAAGTTCGAGGTATAGATTGTGATGTTGAGGCGTGTGATGTTGAAACTTAGGTTGTTGGTGGTACTGGTGTGGATGTTGGTGGTGCTGTTGGTCCTGGTGATGTTGCTGAAGCTGGTAAGTTTTGCACCATCTTCTCCAAATTAATTATTCAAGTGTGAAGCTCGTTGACTTCTTCCATTATTCTGGGATGATTGTCGGTCGGAACGAGTGGATGAATAAGGTTTAGAATTGTGGATAGAATATAATCGTGTCGAGCTACCCAAGAAATGAGATTGAAAATGGTGTCTCGGATAGGTTCGCCGGTGAGTGCTTCAGGTTCTTCACCAAGAGGTGAATTCGATTGGTGGAAGGGATCGCTTTCTTCTCGTCTCCATTGATTAAGTCGACTACGAACCCATCCCCAATTCATCCAGAATTGGTGATGACTGATTTGTTGATCCATTCCGATCACACTGTTTTCGGAGCTTGAGTGAAACTCCATATCGGAATCCGAGGGACTTGAACTAGTGGCGAGTTCCATTTCGTACAATTGAATAAAGGATTTTTCGATATGAAAAGATTTCCGGCTATCGAATGGTATTCTAATTACATAGAATATCTATATATATATAGTACTAAAGATTTCGTAGATTACGGAGGAATTTATGGAATATACTAGATAAAGTTTACAGTAACAGATACGCTAAGATATGAATTAGCATATACGCTAAGATATGAATTTTGTCTATATACTATTCATGTAATCAATGCAGTAAGATGTGTCTAGACTAAGAATGATAAGCAAGTGATTTCCGACAAAAAATGATAAGCAAAACTTTTGACATGCAGACACGGTCGAAGTTCAGACTCACTAATGCATCCTAATGACTATCAGTTAGACACACTAATGCAGACCTGGTTTCGCTAAGACCACCGCTCTGATACTAACTGAAAGGACCCGTTCATATACATTATAAACGATTCACAATAGTTTATTACATCGCGAGGTATTTGACCTCTATATGATACATTTTACAAATATTTCATTCGTTTTTAAAAGACAAACTTTCTTCATATCGAAAGTTGACGGCATGCATACCATTTCATAATATATCCAACTATAATTGACTTAATAATAATCTTGATGAACTCAATGACTCGAATGCAACGTCTTTTGAAATATTCCATGAATGACTCCAAGTAATATCCTTAACATGAGCTAATGCACAGTGGAAGATTTCTTTAATACCTGAGAATAAACATGCTTTAAATTTTCAACCAAAAGGCTGGTGAGTTCATTAGTTTATCAATAATAATCATTTTCGATAGTATAATAGACCCCAAGATATACTCATATTAAGAAAACAATTTGTGCAGGTCTGCTCACTGCTTTAAAAATCATTCATATGAAGAACACCGGAACCTTTCCAAACAACTCACCAATGGTAGCTAATGCGTAGTGCAATGACAAAATCATCTCACCGTGGTAGTTAATACAATATAATTTTTACAACGGTAGCAAGTGCTTAGTGCAATGCAAAATCATCTCACCGAGGGTAGTTAAAATGGTAGCTAGTGCGTAGTGCAATGCAAAATCATCTCACTGTTACTAACCACAAAATCCAATACAATATAATACAATACAACGGTAGATAATGCGTAGTGCAATGCGAAATCATCTCACTGAGGGTAGCTAAACCGGTAGCTAGTGCGTAGTGTAATGCAAAATCATCTCACCATTACTAACTACAAAATTCGAACCAATTCGGTAGCTAACGCGTAGTGCAATGACGAAATCATCTCACCGATGGTCGATAATGCAATATTTATATAAGTCGAACCTCTGAATCCAAATAATTCTATCATAGAATGTAGTTTTTAAATATTTGTGTCTATTTCGTCAAACGTTTATAGAAGCAGTTCATGTATTCTCAGTTCAAAAATATGTATCTCAAAACCATTTAGTAAAACAGTTTATAAAACAGCGCATGTATTCTCAGTTCCAAAAATGTAAAGAGTAAAAGGGAATCAAATGAACTCACACATATAAATATTGTAAAATAGTTAATAAAGCATTTACATGTATTCTCAGCCCAAAAATGTAATGAGTAAAAAGGGAGCAAATGAAACTCACTTATTCAATATTTTGTAGTAAAAATATTCATACGACGAAACAGAACAATGCAGGGTTGGCCTTGGATTCACAAACCTATATCATTTGTATATATATATTAAAACATATAATCGTAACTGAACAAATTTATCTACCATATCTTTAATTTATATATTATATATGTTTTATTAATAACTAAATTAACTATATTTATTTTATATACATTATTTATTATGAAATTATTAATGTTATAATGTGATATGTACTAAATATATTCTTATATAGCTATTTATTTGGTAAAATAATATAAGTAACAATTTGTATCTTTTTATGATAATATTAATAATACTAATAATTAGATTTTTAGTAATGATATTGATATTAATAGTTTTGGTAATAATAATAAAAGTAATGTTAGTAATAATAATAGTAATGGTAATAAGGATAAGATAAAATGTTAGTTTTCATAAAAAAATAATCCTTTTAATAATATTGTTGATTTTTATAATAATGATGATTTTATTAGAAGTTTTAATAGTCATATTAATGATAATACAGGTATTAATGTTAAATGATAATTCTACTACTATATTTAATAAAAATGTTACTTTTAGTAATAATGGTCACCATAATCATACTGATAATAATAATAATTATAATAATATAAATTTTAATATCAATGATAATGGTTTCATTCATAATGCTATTTCCCATAATAACCTAATTGATAGTACTAATAATAATACTTATACTAATAGTAGTAATAAAAATCTTATTATTAATATTAATGATGATAATTATTACAATAATAATATTTATGATAATAATATTAATGATAATCATAATACTTATTTTAATGATAATAATCTAAACTACATTAATGGTAATAAAAATCATGATAATACTAACATAGCAATAATAATAATAATAATAATAATAATAATAATAATAATAATAATAATAATAATAATAATAATAATAATAATAATAATAATAATAATAATAATAATAATAATACTACTAATAATAATAATAATAATAATAATAATAATAATAATAATAATAATAATAATAATAATAATAATAATTATAATAATAATAATTATAATAATAATAATAATTATAATGAAATAATAAAAATAATAAGTTTAAAGGTACAACCTTTGAAGACATACTTTAAAAAGAATACGTCACTGCCGGGGTTCGAACCCGAGACCTCTCGCTAACCCGACACTCACACTAAGCATCCGTCTACCATCTGTCTTTATGATTTAAATGATAACTAAATATATTTAACCCTTAAACTTATATGTCCTTTTTCTTCATCAATTATAAATCGACCAAAGCCCAAAACCATTCAATCAGTGAGTTAATTAGTTGGTTTAAGATTTAATGACCAACATAGAATAATTACATGTGATTAATTGGATTGAAAAGTAATACATACATATATATATATATATATATATATATATATATATATATATATATATATATATATATATATATATATATATAAAGAAACAAGCTGCTGTCGACGGTATGAAAAGAAAAAAATTTGATTTTCATTTTAAGCTTGTTTTGGACAAACATTACAACACGCATTGTTTTTCAACTGACCCCTATAAACTATCTGACTTCTCAATTAATCCTAAAACATAACAGAAACATCGAATTTTCTCAAGAACATAATGTTTGACTTTTGAAAATGAAAGTTTGACGCTCAAATTCGAACTCAATATGGAAAATTGACGATTGAAATTTTTACAGAAAGTTTGTTTGGATGATTCCTGACAAGACTGCATTAAATGGATTTTAACAATTATTTTGATTTCAAATTTTGAAAGAAACAAGTTGAAACAGAGGTTTCGTTGAAGAGAAAGTAAAAAATTATATTATAGCATATGTTTCTTTAAATCAATTCGCAGAAGTGGGTTATATCATGCTGTTCAAAAGATTGATTCTTCAATAATAATTGATCATAAGTCTTGTGGTAGGGTTGATGGAAATCGACAGTTTCACGGGTGTAACAGCAAAATGCAAATAAGAACGAAAAAGAAAAGAAAACTGAATCAGATGTTGAAAAAGAAAAAAAAAATTACGCGTATAAATATCATAAATCATTTATGTATATAATTGTATTTATATATGTATTCTTATATATATCTGCATATTGATTTCCATGTATATGTATATATATATTTTTATTTCTATTTCTCTTGAATTTATATATTTATATTTATAGTTTATGATTAATCTTTTAATAAATATATTAATGTTAAATAAAAATGATAATGAAACATAAAACTATGATAATAGTAATAATAATTATAATATTAATAATAATTATAATACTATTAATAATAATATCACTAATAATTAGTAAACGATACATGTATTAATCATATTAGCTAATAATATCTAAATTACTACTAAATAATAATTTTAATCCTTCTTATAGTAATATTTATATTTTAAGTATTTATGTTGACAATCATTACATTAAATTTATTAAAATTGTAATATTTAAAATTTATTAATATTACTATTATTGATATTAATGAAATTAGTATTTGTCATAACAGTTATATTTTTACCTCGCTGTTACATTTAATATATTTATTTTACAATTTATTACTTATGTAATGTCTACTAATTATATACATATATGTAGTGTGACGACCCGGAAATTTTTGACCAAATTTAAACTTAATCTTTATATGATTTCGATACGATAAGCAAAGTCTGTAATGTTGAGTCTCAAAAATTTTAAACTGTTTCATATAATCAATTACCCTTCGACTATCTCCGACGATTCACGAACAATTGTTGTAAATAAATATGTATATGTATATGTGTATATATATATATATATATATATATATATATATATATATATATATATATATATATATATATATATATATATATATATATATATATATATATATATATATATATATATATATATATATATATATATATATATATAAGTATATATTGAAATGACAAAATACAAATATATTATTTGAATTAGAAATGTAAAATAGTATATAAGATAATATATATATATATATATATATATATATATATATATATATATACATAATCATTATTATATGTATATTTTAATAAATATTAAATGTTCAATACATATTATTATATATAACATATAGTTATTAAATATTACAAAATTATTAATGTGTGATATTTACATATTAAATTAATTACAAATTACAATATAATTGTTATGTTATTATTATCATTATTACTATTATTAATGTTAATATTATTATTACTAAAAATATTAAAAATTGTTATAATTATTGTAATTGTTAAAATTATTATTATTGTATTAATATCATTACTAAACATTATTATTAATAATTATTATCATTGTTATTTATATTGTTACTATTATTTATTATTATTATTAATATATTTATTATTAATATTAATTAAAATTAAATATAAAATGATGAAGACAAGAATTACAAAAAATCAGTATGATATCCCCATCAGCCCTTTTAACTTGTTTCCTTGAATCCCTAAATTGATTATGATACATTGAGGAATCCATTAATCTTAGGAAAATTATAAAATCATTTTCATGACACAATGGATTCAATTACAGAAAGATACAAATTCAGTTGAAGGTTTTATTCAGCTTTTATTTCTCTGTTCCAGATTAATTCTTCTTATCAACTGCAACTAACCTATACAACAAACAATCTGATCAATTATAATCACAATCTATTACACGTCTAAATCAAATTGCAATACCAACAATTACGATCGAATCTTGTGTTGTACATATCGTACGAATCTGTTACACTTCACTTTCTGATTTATATATTTTTGTTTGTTCCTTCCTGGCTCGAATAATTCTGTCGACACCACATTCATTATATAATTTGATTAATATAAGTGTTAAGGGATTCATTCACCCTTCTATCTTCATTCTTGTTGAAAACTACCACTTTTTATCTTTCTCTTTTATCTTGTATTCGAGAACCATTAAAGCACCAAAACAAAATATAAACCCTACTTGTTTATGATGTTGCAGTTGTTTAATAGAAGAAAAGGGTGTCGTGAAAAGATGATTCATAAAACAACGGTATAGATAATTAT
Source organism: Rutidosis leptorrhynchoides (assembly GCF_046630445.1). Taxonomy (NCBI): domain Eukaryota; kingdom Viridiplantae; phylum Streptophyta; class Magnoliopsida; order Asterales; family Asteraceae; genus Rutidosis; species Rutidosis leptorrhynchoides. The sequence goes on along the minus strand of NC_092337.1, from coordinate 160,804,556 downwards.
CATAATCATGAATTAGTGAATGATTGAACCAAAATTACCTTTTAAAGGCTGCTACATCTGCAACTTGTTCCATTCCGTATTGCTACGGTATCGCCCCAAATGAAACCACTACAGACAACTAAAACCATTGCTGCAGTATTAAAATTTTTCTCTCCTTTTCTTCCTTTCTTTTTCTGTTTTATCGATTGGCTTGTTTACCTTCTGTTACAGTTACTGTCCCGTTTCTTAAACAACAACATAAATTTGCAGCGACTGTTTTAGTTCTTGCTTTGTTCCTGTTTTGTCACCGAAAATCACCCAAAACCAACCCCATTTAAACCCCACCTTTGACTACTATGTGTCACTATTAAAAACAAAGAAGAAAACAATAATGATAGTGGAAGGAGTAGAGGAAAAAGATGAGTTGAATAATGCTCGGCACTTATCTTTTCTTTAATTTTTTTTTATATCCGAACCTCACATGAAATGATACATGTCCAGCTATTTTGGTAAGCAAATGCAAATTATAATCGTCCACTTGTTGTGCTACCTTTTGCTTTTGATGTGGGAGACATAAGGGGTCGTTGGATTTTTTTATGAAGTAATAAAGTTACGGCCACCGAATAATTTTTATCTTTTTAAGAGGCGATATTAATTCTTTTTCTTCTCGATTGAGCAGCTAGTGTAATCTTTTCTATTTTCTACACATAGCAACGATGATAATGATCTAATGCTAAGTGACATCGTAATGGGTCATGATGGAAGGAATACATGAAAATGTTTATTTATTCTTTTTGGGGGCCGATAACACTAGGTGACCAATTGGTGTTTTAGAAATTAGATTAAAGAAAACAAACTGATCAATACAATGTAACTGTAAGGAGGTTGGGCTGTAAACTCAGTTCACATTTTCTTTGGGCCGGATGCATGGCCAGTATTTAATAAAAGAATTGATGAATCAATGAATTAGAATGGGATGATGTTTAAGTTAAATGAAAATGATGATGAATGGAGAAGATGATCAAAGAAATTGGGTTAAAAGGAAATAGAATCCAATATAAATCAGAAAAATGGGTTAGAGCAGGCGGTTAGGCAGTTTTTCAGGAAACAAGAGGTCGCGAGTTCGAGCCCCGGCATGGGCAGTTATTTTTTTGTAGCTTTTCTTGTGAGGTAGTATATATTATTACTCCCATTATTATTTCTATCATCATTATTATCACTATTATTGTTATTGTTACAAATAAATATTATTTTACAAAAATCCATTACAAATATATTAATATTACATACTACTAAATTTTTTATTGTTAAAATGATATTAGGTAAGCTATATATATAAACTATATTAATAATGTAAATATATATATTCTTATCATATATAAATAAATCTTGAAATAAATTTCTATTTTAAAATATTATGATAAAATGATAAATGATAAAGATTATATTATTAAATTACTTTAATAATTATTTAGTAAATTAATATTAATAAATGTATTATAGAAATAAAAATTTACTACTTAAAGTATAAAGGATAAATATAACTTATTTAGTAATATGATATGTAAATTATTAATAAACTTGTTAGTTGTTATTATATGTGTTAATATACATAATTGATATAGGTTCGTGAATCCGAGGCCAACCCTGCATTGTCTAGTGTCGTCGTATGAATATTTTTACTACAAAATATTGTATTGTGAGTTTCATTTGATCCCTTTTTAAATGCTTTTGTAATATATATTTTTGGGACTGAGAATACATGCGCTGCTTTTATAACTATTTTACGAAATAAACACAAGTAATTAAAACTACATTCTATGGTTGGATTATCAAATCGAATATGCCCCTTTTTAGTCTGGTAATCTAAGAATTAGGGAACAGACACCCTAATTGACGCGAATCCTAAAGATAGTTCTATAGGCACTAACAAGCCCCAGTCAGAGAATTTGAACTGCTTTAGTACTTCGAATTTATCATGTCCGAAGGGAGTCCCAGAATGATGGAGATATTCTATATGCATCTTGTTAAGGTCGATTACCAGGTGTTCAATCCATATGATTGATTTTTGTCTCTATGTATGGGACGTATATTTATGAGAAATGGAAATGAAAATCTTGTGGTCTATTAAAATTATGGAAATGATCGATTATGATAAATTAATGAACTCACCAACCTTTTGGTTGACACTTTAAAGCATGTTTATTCTCAGGTATTAAAGAAATCTTCCGATGTGCATGTGCTCATTTTAAAGATATTACTTGGAATCATTCATGGCATATTTCAAAAGACGTTGCATTCAAGTCGATGAGTTCAATAGAGGTTATTATTATGTAAATGACAGATTAGGTCATTTATAGGTTGGATATTATGAAATGGTATGCATGCCTGTCAACTTTTGATGTAATGAAAGTTTGTCTTTTAAAACGAATGCAATATTTGTAAAATGTATCATATAGAGGTCAAATACCTCGCGATGTAATCATATGTTATTGTATTCTTTCTTATGGATGAGGAAGGGTCACTACATGTGGTATCAGAGCGGTGGTCTTAGCGAACCAGGTCTTGCATTAGTGTGTCTAATTAATAGTTCTTTAGATGCATTAGTGAGTCTGGACTTCGATCGTGTCTGCATGTCAAAAGTTTTGCTTATCATTTCATGTCGAAAATTATCTGCTTATCAATCTTAGGGAATCACTTGCTTATCATTCTTAGTCTAGACACATCATACTGCAATGATTGCCTAAATAGTGTATAGACAAAATTCATATCTTAGCGTATCTTCTAATTCATATCTTAGCGTATCTGTCATTGTTACCTTTGCCTGACAGATTCCGTAGATACCTCCGTAACTTATGCAATTTTAGTATTATATATGCATATGTAAATTATGTATTGCAGGGTACTAATCTATATCCTATAATCTATTTCTTATCGAAAATCCTTCATCTGATCGTATGAGATGAATCCCTCAACTAGTTCGAGTCCCTCAGATTCCGATAGCTATTCTGATAGTTATTCCGACAGCTATTCCGACATGGATATTCACCTAAGCTCCGAAAGCAGTGTAAATGAAATGGATTAACCAAACAAGTCATCTTCAATTCTGGATGAATTGGGGATGGGTTCGTAGATGACTTAATCAATGGAGACGCGAAGAAGATGATCCTTTCCACCAACCAAATTGCACTCTTGGCGAAGAACCTGAAGCACTTACCGGCGAACCTATCAGAAACACCATTTTCAGCCTCATTTCCAGAGTAGCTCAACACGATTATATTCTATCCACAATTCTAAACCTTATTCATCCACTCGTTCCAACCGAAAATCATCCCGGAATAATAGAAGAAGTCAACGAACTTCGTGCTCGAGTAATCAATTTGGAGAATATGGTGCAAAATTTACCAGCTTCAGCAACATCACCGGCACCAACAGTACCATCAATAACAGCACCAGTACCATCAACAATCCATGCCTCAACATCTAATTCTGTACCTCGAGTATAATCATCGTTCTACGTATCGTTCTACTTCATTTATCTTCGTTCGACATGGTGATTATGTAATCTCTAATGTTTTAGAGATTATATATTCTTGTTCTTATTGTAAATCAAATGAGTTTAATATCATATTGACTCATTAAAACCATGGTTACATCTGAAGAAAATATATATGTATATATGTTTTCATAAAGATTGTAATTAAAAATTCTTTTGTACAAACTGTTAGTGGTGAAAATATAGGTAATACCCGAGGAAAATTTAAGATTTCACATTAATAAGTTACACTGTACATTCTTCGAACCTGATTCAATAGTCATTTACTATCTTACTTACATCCATAGATATACGAATCCGTTCATCACAGAATAATCATTTTCATTCAATTTCATATTTGGATTTTGACTTATCAGAATCCAACAAGTGGCATAATGAAGAAAACATTGGACAGGGTAAAATTTTTTAGAAACAAAAAATTTAACTATGAGAAGAATTCTGTTAAGAATCTACGCTAACTGTTCCTAGCTAACTGTACCTTGCTAACTTATTACATTTAATTATCGCAATTTTAATTCTCGCAATTTTATATATCGTCATTTAATTTTTGTTATTTATTTTACGCACTTTAAATATCGGGACACGTATACAAGGTTTTGACATATCATATCGACGCATCTATATATATTATTTGGAATAACCATAGACACTCTATATGCGGTAATGATCGAGTTAGCTATACAGGGTTGAGGTTGATTCTATAATAACATATATACTTTGAGTTGTGATCGAGTCTGAGACATGTATACAATGGGTCACGAATACGTATTAATTAATTCAAATATTATATATTAAACTATATATGAATTTTTAAATTACTAACTGTGGACTACCAACTGTGGACTACCAACATTGGACAATTAAAATGAATTAAAATATTGATTATTACATATGAAACTAAACATCTCTTCAAGTTTGCCACTTGATTTCATCTTAAACCTCATTTGTATCCTGACGATTACAACTGCATTCAAACCTTTCATAATCCTTGAAAACACCTCAATCGATTGGATGAACCAACCGCACTTCATCTACGGAAGGAAAGATTTATGCACATAGTTATGCACCTGAAAAAATCTCGGACACTGAGTGAACATTTAACACGTAGGTGTGCTAATTCCTTTAGTGTTATTATTACCCAAAATAACTTGGTAATTCCTTTCAAAGTAGCAAGATTTGTCACAGCTCCAGCAAGTTAATTTCGATTTTTCGTTCGAAATAACCTTATTATCACATTGAAATATATGTGTGCTCTTTTATTGTTACCAGGGAACCTCTTATATTCCACCATATTACCATCAGTGTTTAATCATCTAAAACACAATTCTCTTGAAACCACCTCGGATTGATAACCGATGATTCAGATATGGTAGCATTAAATGCAGAGGAAACAGTAAAATCGTAGATGGTCTAAACAGCCAAAAGTTTGATAATAAAGAATGGAATGTTGGGAATGCTCGATAGAAAATTTGGTACTGAAAAACAGATTGAGCTAACCATGAAGGAGACCAAGGACAAATACAAGGACCAAACCCTATATTCAAAGAATCCAGGTAATTCTGGATCCGATGAAATCTTTAGAGAATATCCTGCTCCGAAGTCATGTTAAAATCTTGCGAAAATTTTTTCCTTATCAACTTTCGAACTTAAGAATTCCAAAATATCATCATAAATATCTTCGATACTTCTGAAGATATTTTCATAAATATTCTCGTCCGAAATTATATACCTCTTCGTGCTATCTGTAATAGATTGTATTGGAAATTTCTGTAAAATCTAAGTATAAAGTAGTATTAGGATCTGAAGCGTGAGTTAGTATAATATAATGACACTTGATCAACGTGATTATATTACAGTAAGTCATGCTGAGTTTCTAAATGGAACATGATAATTCACAAATCATAACGTCATCATGTGCCATGTTACATAACTCTTTTATTCTGCTTAACTTCTGAACATATCAAGAAAATATATTCTTGATAGTTCTATTCTCAGTGATTCTGGTAATTTGACAAATCAAATCGTGCTATTACGTTCTTTCTTGTTTAGAACATTAAGTTCATTCGAAACTCCATACTTACGATTTCTGGACCATTACTTGCTTTACTAGGGGTCGAGAAGAGAATAAAAAGGTAAAGAGCTCCAAAATACAAGAGAAAATATAAAGCCCAATAACAACACGGATGTTACAAACCGTAGACATTAATACGAATAGCAATATAAAGACACAGTAGAATTAAGAATAGTATCACCCCAAGGTAATAGTAGGAGTAAACAGATTTTTTTAGTGGAAGATTGAAAAGATGGATGACAGAAATGATAATTAGGAAAATATCAAGGATTAGAACTGAATCAAGCATATTGACGAATGTTTTGGAAATATGAATTAAAGAAGAAAGTATAGAAGACGAGGGATATGAAAATAAGAAAAATGAAGGGAGTGGATTTATAGTAAAATATTCGACATAGAAATCGAGGCAGATGATCACATATAATTAAATAAGATCATAATTTCCTTAATTATCGAAGAATCAAATCTTATATAGATTTCGAAGATTATCTCTAAATCCCTTGAATTCCGAAAATCCACTGTGACTACGTCAAAAGTTAAATCTCTATTTTCTCGATTCACTCTTTTGTGACAGCTTCACTCGAACGCTTCACATAATCGAATCATTTTATCTATATTAATCAATAATAATAAAACTTTAATTTCCAACTTGTAGGTGTCATGAAAACATACTTATTGTCAGTCATGACGATCCCACTCAAATTTCGGGACGAAATCTCTTTAACGGGTAGGTATTGTGATGACCCAGAAATTTTTGACCAAATTTAAACTTAATCTTTATATGATTTCGATACGATAAGCAAAGTCTGTAATGTTGAGTCTCAAAAATTTTGAACTGTTTCATATAATCAATTACCCTTCAACTATCTCCGACGATTCACGAACAATTGTTGTATATATATATATATATATATATATATATATATATATATATATATATATATATATATATTGAAATGACAAAATACAAATATATTATTTGAATTAGAAATGTAAAATAGGATATAAGATAATAGTGTTGTTATTCATATATATATATATATATATATATATATATATATATATATATATATATATATATATATATATATATATATATATATATATATATATATATGATTTATATACATAATCACTATTATATGTATATTGTAATAAGTATTAAATGTTCAATACATATTATTATAAATAACATATAGTTATTAAATATTACAAAATTATTAATGTATGACATTTACATTTTAAATTAATTACAAATTACAATATAATTGTTATGTTATTATTATCATTATTACTATTATTAATATTAATATTATTATTACTAAAAATATTAAAAATTGTTATAATTATTGTGATTGTTAAAATTATTATTATTGTATTAATATCATTACTAAACATTATTATTAATAATTATTATCATTTTTATTTATATTGTTACTATTATTTATTATTATTATTAATATAATTATTATTAATATTAATTAAAATTAAATACAAAATGATGAAGACAAGAATTACACAAAATCAGTTTGATATCCCCATCAGCCCTTTTAACTTGTTTCCTTGAATCCCTAAATTGATTATGATACATTGAGGAATCCATTAATCTTAGGAAAATTATAAAATCTTTTTCATGACACGATGAATTCAATTACAGAAAGATACAAATTCAGTTGAAGGTCTTATTCAGCTTTTATTTCTCTGTTCCGGATTGATTCTTCTTGTCGACTGCAACCAACCTATACAACTGATGTGCGTAGAGGTGTGTACAAAATAGTTATATTTTTACAAGAAAATACTATTAAATATGATACAATTTTACACAAGATATTTATTAATTTATAGAATGGATATACCTAAACCTTGCTACAACACTTATAGGCAGTGTACCTAATCGTACAGTAGTGTAGTTTTTAGTAAGTACGGTTTGTTCCATAGGGAGACTTAGCCAAGTCTAACGCTATATTAGTTTTAACTTATAATTGTAAAAATACAAAAATATATATAAGTAGTATTATTATTATAAAAGGGGGTTTTTACCGTTTAATGACTGGTTTGTCGATTTTAAAACTTTAGTCGCAGTTAAAACCAAATGTAAAATATTAAAAATAAATATAACTTAAATTAAAGCGTAAATTAAATAACGATAATGAAATTGCGATAAATAAAAGTGCGATAAAATAAAATTGCGATAATTAAAGAGTACGATAATTAAAAGTGCAATTAAATAAAATGACAATTAATAAAAATGCGATAATTAAAAGTGCAATTAAATATGAAATAAAATAAATTATGCTTATTTAAACTTCCGTAATCATGATGTTTGACGTGGTGATTTTAGTTTATTCCCATGGGTTAATTGTCCTTTGTCCTGGATTATTTGATATGTCCATACGGATTTGTCCATAATAGTCCATCAGTCATAATCATAAAATGCGAAAGTCTTCGTCAAATTATTCTTATTCCCGAAGTCAAATATTCCAACTAATTGGGGATTCGAATTGTAACAAGGTCTTAATACTTTGTTTAATGAATACACCAGGTTATCGACTGCGTGTAAACCAAGGTTTTACTACTTTATTAATAATTACACCAATTACCCTTGAATGTAATCCACCCCTGTTTCAACAAGTCTATTAACTATTAATCCAGTTCCGTGTCCAGTTAAATGAACAATTATTGGTATTTATAGATATCCCGCCCACCATACCCAGTCAAGCGTATGTGGTTATATATAAATACGTCAAATTATAAGTCTATATATTAAATTAACGAGGTATCGTTTAGTTAATATAAAGCCCATTAATAGCCCATAATCTAATTTCCACAAGTATCGTTCTTTTATCCAAACCCCAATTATGGTACAAAGCCCAATTACCCAATTTTAATATTTAGCCCAACATCACGATTACTTCGGCATTAAATAAGTATAATAATAACTTAGCTACGGGACATTAATTTAAAAAGGTTGAACATAACTTACAATGATTAAAAATAGCGTAGCGTTACACGGACAGAATTTCGACTTACACCCTTACAACATTCGCTAACATACCCTTATTATTAGAATTTAAAATTAAAATTAAAACTATAATATATATATATATATATATATATATATATATATATATATATATATATATATATATATATATATATATATATATATATCGTTGAGTGAATGAAGAAGAAAAAGATATTGTAAAAATTCGTCCAAAACTCGCGAACTTTATAGGACCTGACCTGTCACTGTTCACCATGCGATCGCATGGAGTTATAGCCTCCAGGCCATGCGATCGCATGGCCCCTTTTTCCAGCTCACAAGAGTTTGTTTGCATTCTGCCGACTGTTTATATAAATATATATAATATATAAATAATTTTAAGAATTATTTAAATATTATATTATATTTATGTGCATATTTGACTCGTAATTTTTAGTCCGTTGCGTCGAGCGTTGAGAGTTGACTCTGGTGAGATTTTTGAACGTCCTTGCGTACAATTTAATATCTTGTACTTTGCTTTTTGCGTCTTGTACTCTTGTAATTTCGAGACGTTTCTCATCAATAATTTGAACCACTTTGATTGTACTTTGTACTTTTTAGCTTTTTGGTCGTTTGCATCTTCAATACGTCGAATCTGTCTTTTGTCTTCACCTTTTATTATTTAAACGAATATCACTTGTAAATAGAACAATTGCAACTAAAAGCTTGTCTTTCTTGAGGGATAATGCTATGAAATATATGTTCGTTTTTAGCATTATCAAATATTCCCACACTTGAGCGTTGCTTGTCCTCAAGCAATATAGTCTTGAAATAAAAATACTAGAGTCACTTCTTTATTCTTCACACTTTGTACATCAATGATTTCTATACGGCGGTATGAACAATGGTAGTAACGTTGTGGTTTACAGTCCCACATGACCATGAAAATTTAGATCCTTAAGGAAATTGGATCTTTTATGAAAACATTTGATCTTTTGAAAATTAAATCTAGTTTTTACCCTAGATAAGTTTTCCGGAATAACCCTTCACCGGTGTTTGGGAAATTGTTTTTGTGGGTTTGGTGGGTTTCAGATTTGAAAATTTTAGCTCAAAACTTGCGGTTTTGTGTCACCCACTTGCTAACCTTGTATTGGGAAAGCAACACATCCAGTTTACTTGCTCCGTATATTACTGATAATGCTAAAAACGAACATATATTTCATAGCATTATTCCTCAAGAAAGACAAGCTTTTAGTTGCAATTGTTCTATTTACAAGTAATATTCGTTTAAAATAATAAAAGGTGAACACAAAAGACAGATTCGACGAATTGAAGACGCAAACGACCAAAAAGCTCAAAAGTACAAAATACAATCAAAGAGGTTCCAATTATTGATAAGAAACGTCTCGAAATTACAAGAGTACAAGATTCAAAACGCAAAGTACAAGATATTAAATTATTCGCAAAGACGTTCGAAAATCCAGAACCGGGACCATAGTCAACTCTCAACGCTCGACGCAACGGACTAAAAATTACAAGTTAACTATGTATATAAATATAATATAATATATAATTAATTATATAAATTATATATATATATATATTATATTTATATAATAATCCGTCGGCAAGAAAGGCTCCAAAATGGTGTGAGCTGTAAAATCGAACTCCGCGACTTGCGGAGTTCAAAGAGGGAAAAGTCCGCGACTCGCGGAGTCCCCCTGGACGAAAATTCCTATAAAAGCCAGCGAATTCTGATCGTAAAAATATCCTAAAAATCTCTCTTTCTCTATATGTATACATAAATATATATATATATATATATATATATATATATATATATATATATATATATATATATATATATATATATATATATATATTTATATTTTAATTTTAATTTTAATTTTAATCCTAATAATAAGGGTATGTTAGCGAATGTTGTAAGGGTGTAAGTCGAAATTCTGTCCGTGTAACGCTACGCTATTTTTAATCATTGTAAGTTATGTTCAACCTTTTTAATTTAATGTCTCGTAGCTAAGTTATTATTATGCTTATTTAAAACGAAGTAATCATGATGTTGGGCTAATTACTAAAATTGGGTAATTGGGCTTTGTACCATAATTGGAGTTTGGACAAAAGAACGACACTTGTGGAAATTAGACTATGGGCTATTAATGGGCTTTATATTTGTTTAACTAAATGATAGTTTGTTAATATTAATATAAAGATTTACAATTGGACGTCCCTATAAATAACCATATACACTCGATCGGACACGATGGGCGGGGTATTTATATGTATGAATAATCGTTCATTTAACCGGACACGGGAATGGATTAATAGTCACTAGAATTATTAAAACAGGGGTGAAATTATGTACAAGGACACTTGGCATAATTGATAACAAAGTATTAAAACATTGGGTTACACTCAGTCGACATCCTGGTGTAATTATTAAACAAAGTATTAAAATCTTGTTACAGTTTAAGTCCCCAATTAGTTGGAATATTTAACTTCGGGTATAAGGATAATTTGACGAGGACACTCGCACTTTATATTTATGACTGATGGACTGTTATGGACAAAAACCAGACGGACATATTAAATAATCCAGGACAAAGGACAATTAACCCATGGGCATAAAACTAAAATCAACACGTCAAACATCATGATTACGGAAGTTTAAATAAGCATAATTCTTTTATTTCATATTTAATTTCCTTTATTTTATATTTAACTGCACTTCTAATTATCGCACTTTTATTTATTGTTATTGTATTTAATTGCACTTTTAATTATCGTACTTTTTAATTATCGCAAGTTTATTTTATCGCACTTTTATTTATCGCAATTTCATTATAGTTATTTACTTTACGCTTTAAATTAAGTCTTTTATTTATTTAATATTTTACATTTTGTTTTAACTGCAACTAAAGTTTTTAAAATCGACAAACCGGTCATTAAACGGTAAAAACCCCCCTTTATAATAATAATATTACTTATATATATATTTGTATTTTTATAAAATAAAACTAATATAGCGTTAAGCTTTGTGAAAAAGATTCCCTGTGGAATGAACCGGACTTACTAAAAACTACACTACTGTACGATTAGGTACACTGCCTATAAGTGTTGTAGCAAGGTTTAAGTATATCCATTCAATAAATAAATAAATATCTTGTGTAAAATTGTATCGTATTTAATAGTATTTCCTGCTAAAATTTAATAGTATTTTATACCCCTTAGCTTTAACTATCAAGTATTTTTGGCGCCGCTGCCGGGGAACTCAATTTCTAGCTTAAAAGCCGGAAGCGCAACGCTAATATAAAGAAAAAAAAAGATTTTTATTTTTAGTTTGCTTTTGTAAAAATACGTTTTAAATATTCGAAAACATAAAAAGAAAACAAAAATATAAATATTTTTAAGAGTTTGTTAAATATTTAAGTTTTATAAAGTTTCTTTATTTTTATTTTATAAAAAAATATAAGTTTTATTTAAATATTTTATTTTTATTAAAACATAAAAAAACCGAAAAAAAATATATATATAAATCTAGTTTTAAGATTTTTATTTATAAAATTATAAAGTATTTTATTTCTATTTTAGTTTTTTAAGATAAGTTTTATTTAAATTATATAAATATATTAATTAAATTAAAAACAGAAAAAAAATAATTATGTCGAAAACTGAAACGAAACAGCCTGTCATGTGAAATTTCGATCTCCGCAACTCGCGGAGTTGGTTGCCAGGTGGAGCCGCAACTCACGGAGTTCTCCCTGACGCGCCTGACAGAACCCTAATCAGCATTTATTACGGAGTAATTATTATTATTAATTTTTAATTAAACACTAATTAGTTTTGTTAATTTATTATTAAGTTTAGTTTATTTATTTAATTTATATATTTAATTTATTTAGTTTAATTAAATTGTAAAATTAATAGTTTTAATAAATAAATAATATAAAAATAATATTTTTATAAAAATTGTACTTTTTACAACTTTTAGTGTATTTTTATATTTTGTTCCTTTTTAATTGTTTTAGCGTAATATTTGTATTATTCGCTCATATTTAGTTTTAAACATAAGTTTTTGCCATAGTATTTTTACTTCTAGATTTTTAGGCTTTGCCGTAAAATCCCTTAATTACTTTTTCTTTAGACTAAGATTTAAGTGCTTTAGAATTTTGCGACGCCTTTTTAAGTTTTAGTTTCTTTTTAAGTTATTTCCATTTGGGATATAGTTTTACTTGTAAGCTTTAATATTTTTAGACGCCTTTTACCTATGTATCAATTATCATTCCAATTAGTAATCTCAATTTGCGATTATAATTTTAAGTTAGTGATAGTAATAAGGTTGGGTTAGTCGAGTGTTTTTAAGTTTTATAAGTCACCCTTTTTCTTTTTCATTTTTCGACGCCTTTTTCAATTTTTTTTCTTTTTCGACCTTTTTCGACGCGCTCTTTTTCTTTCTTATTTCTCGCTATTCTAGTTTTTAGGACATAGATTTTTATTCTACTTCTTATCTAAATTTCTTAAAATTACGAAAATTTATTTTAAGTGGTTAAATTGATAGACATCAAAATTTTATGGTTCATAGTAATAGTTGGATTTGTACGTGGACCGGGTTATTGGAGCCAACCAGTCCTCAATTATATTGAGACCAAACGAATCCTGCCCCTCTGCTGCATCTTTTGGCTATTCGAAACGTGGGCAAAATTAGAAAAGTCTATTAATTGGATAACTTATATAATTTTTCTTTCCTTTTAAAAACTAAAACGATATTCAGTGAATGCACCGAGCAAGACGTTCACCACCTTTTGTACGTTCACCACCTGTAACTAGATCAAGACATTTAGCAAATATTACCGCCGTTAATTTTTCTTTAGAATCGTCATCCAGTAGACCAAGTACTCCAATTCAAATTTCTGACAATCCATTTTTTGAACCCGACCTCACAATTGAGAATCCGGAGAATATTCAGGGACAATTCATAGATCCTGAACCATTAAATTTTCCTCCGGAACCACCAATCATTCAAACAGAGATTGTTGAGGAACGAACCATTAAATCAGAATCCTCTAGTGATTCCGATTCAACAAATTCAATTATGGAAATAATGGAACCTTTAAGTATGGAAGACCGAATGAGAGCTAAACGCACTGGCCAAGGTCACGCAATTACTCATCCAGACATTAATGCGCCAGATTATGAAATCAAAGGACAAATTCTACACATGGTGACTAATCAATGCCAATTTAGTGGTGCGCCGAAGGAAGATCCAAATGAACATCTTCGTACCTTTAATAGGATCTACACACTATTTAAAATAAGAGAAGTTGAGGATGAACAGATATATCTCATGTTATTTTCCTGGACTTTAAAGGGAGAAGCCAAAGATTGGTTGGAATCGTTACCTGAAGGGGCGATTAATACATGGGACGTTTTAGTTGAAAAATTTCTTAAACAATTCTTTCCGGCATCTAAAGCCGTAAGACTTCAAGGAGAAATTGTTACGTTTACACAGAAACCAAATGAAACTCTAATGAGGCGTGGACAAGATTTGGAAAATTATTAAGAGGATGTCTGCAACATGGTTTAGACACCTGTCAAATAGTACAAATATTCTACCAAGGATGCGACATCACTACAAGGAAAGACATCGATATAGCAGCTGGTGGTTCTATTATGAAGAAAACCGAAACTGATGCTTATAAAATTATTGATAACACTGCTTCCCACTCACATGAGTGGCACCAAGAAAAAGATATCGTTAGATCATCTAAAGCAGCTAGAGCCGATTCTAGCCATGACTTAGATTCCATTTCCGCAAAGATAGATGCTGTCGAGAGACGAATGGAAAAGATGACTAAAGATATCCACTCAATACGAATTAGTTGTGAGCAGTGTGGAGGACCACATTTGACAAAAGATTGTCTCAGTATTGAACTAACAATGGAACAAAGAGAGAATGTTTCATATCTAAACCAAAGGCCTGGAAATAATTATCAGAATAATTATCAACAGCCAAGACCGATTTACAATCAAAATCAGAATTATAACCGAAATATTCCATACAACAACCAACAAGGTCCTAGCAATCAACAAGTATCCAATAATACTTACAACCAGCAAAGACCTAATTTTCAAAACAAATCACCACAAACCGATGATAAAAAGCCGAATTTAGAAGATATGATGACGAAGCTAGTTGAAACTCAAACGCAGTTTTTCACATCTCAAAAACAAACTAATGAACAAAATGCTCAAGCATTTAGAAATCAACAAGCTTCTATTCAAAACTTGGAACAAGAAGCAAGTAACCTAGCAAGGTTAATAGGAGAGAGAAAATCGGGAAGTTTACCTAGTGATACAAATGCAAACCCCCGGAATGAAACAGCTAAAGCTATTACCACAAGAAGTGGTACAACACTTAAACCACCTGAAATACCTGAAAATTCTGATGAAGCTATTCCTACTCCACAAGAACCACAACCTGATCAAGATAAGGAAAAAGAACCGGTAGTTGAAAAGGTTAATGAAGATAACACAGCTAAGGATAAACCTTATGTTAAACCATACCAACCACCACTTCCTTACCCGAGTAAAATGAAGAAAGAGAAACTTGAAGCCGAGCAATCCAAATTCTTGGATATGTTTAAACAGATAAATGTAAATCTTCCTTTCATTGATGTGATTTCAGGAATGCCTAGATATGCTAAATTTCTGAAAGATCTAATCTCAAATAGAAAGAAAATGGAAGAACTCTCGGCCGTTACTATGAATGCTAATTGTTCACCAGTGCTGTTGAATAAGATATCAGAAAAATTATCTGATCCAGGAAGTTTCACAATTCCATATTTTCTGGGTAGTCTTAGTTCAATAGAAGCATTGGCAGACTTAGGTGCTAGTATAAATTTAATGCCGTATTCACTATACGCTAAACTAGACCTTGGAGAATTGAAACCAACAAGAATAAGCATACAACTAGCCGATCGATCAATAAAATATCCAGTAGATTTTGTTGTTCTGGACATGGAAGAAGATTCTCAAGTTCCTCTCAGATTAGGAAGACCATTCTTAAACACGGCTAAAGCAATGATAGACGTGTTTGGTAAGAAACTGACCCTAAGTATAGAGGATGAGAGTGTTACCTTTTCAGTTGATAGAGCAATGCAATAACCACAATCTGCAGATGATACATGTTATTATATTCAAACTATAGATTCACATGCAGAATTGTTAGAAGAATTTCCAGAAACAAGGAACAGGAGAATGTTCTTTAGGAGAATGTAATGAACCAATTGATGAAGCTGAAATGTTAGTTACACTAATAGCTAATGGATATGAACCAACAACAGAAGAAATTCAAATGCTAAAAGAAGAAGACAGATATCGATATAAATCATCGATAGAAGAACCACCGACATTAGAATTAAAGCTACTTCCAAACCATTTGGAATACGCTTATTTACATGGTGAATCTGAATTACCTGTAATAATATCGTCTTCTCTTACTGAAAATGAGAAATCACAACTCATTTCTGTGTTGAAAGCTCATAAACCAGCCATTGCATGGAAGATTCATGATATTAAAGGAATAAGTCCTTCGTATTGCACACATAAAATCCTTATGGAAGAAGGTCATAAAATGTATGTGCAACGCCAATGAAGACTAAATCCGAATATGCAAGATGTTGTTAAAAAAGAAATAATTAAACTGCTAGATGCAGGTTTAATTTATCCAATTTCTGATAGTCCATGGGTAAGCCCAGTTCAATGCGTGCCTAAGAAGGGTGGCATGACTGTAATTACAAAAGAAAAAAATGAGCTTATTCCTACTAGGACTGTAACAGGATGGCGTGTGTGTATTGATTATAGAAAATTAAATGACGCCACTAGAAAAGATCACTTTCCCTTAACTTTCATTGATCAAATGTTGGAAAGATTAGCCGGAAATAGTTATTATTGTTTTCTTGATAGATTTTCTGGATATTTTCAAATTCCAATAGCACCCGAAGATCAAGAGAAAACCACATTCACGTGCCCTTATGGTACTTTTGCTTACAAACGCATGCCATTTGGACTTTGCAACGCTCCTGCAACCTTTCAAAGGTGTATGATGGCGATTTTTCACGACATGATAGAAGAATGCATGGAAGTTTTCATGGATGAATTTTCAGTCTTCGATGATACTTTTGAAACATGTCTAGCTAATTTGGAACGAATGCTGATTAGATGCGAACAATCAAATCTAGTTCTTAATTGGGAGAAATGCCATTTCATGGTTAAAGAAGGCATCGTTCTTGGACATAAAATTTCAAAAGAAGGAATTGAAGTGGATAGAGCTAAAATAGATGTAATTGCTAAACTTCCACATCCCACCAATGTTAGAGGAGTTAGGAGTTTTCTAGGGCATGCCGGTTTTTACCGACGTTTCATAAAAGATTTTTCTAAAATTGCCACTCCTATGAATAAACTCCTAGAAAAAGATGCTCCATTCATCTTTTCAGATGAATGCATCAAATCTTTTAATATTCTTAAAGAGAAACTCACTAATGCGCCGATCATGATAACACCAAATTGGAATCTACCGTTTGAACTAATGTGCGATGCAAGTGATTTTGCAATGGAGCCGTTTTAGGACAAAGGATTGAAAAACGATTTCAACCTATATATTATGCTAGTAAGACGTTACAAGGAGCATAAACAAATTACACAACTACTGAAAAAGAACTCCTTGCTATTGTCTTTGCTTTTGACAAATTTTGTTCATATCTCGTTCTAGCAAAAACGGTGGTCTATACTGACCATTCTGCTCTTAGATACCTATTTTTGAAACAAGATGCTAAACCAAGATTAATCCGTTGGATCTTACTCTTACAAGAGTTCGATATTGAAATCCGAGATAAAAGAGGAGCAGAAAATCTCGCCGCTGATCATCTTTCTCGTCTTGAAAATCCCGAATTAGAAGTTCTAAATGAATCGGCTATACAAGACAAATTTCCTGATGAATATCTATTGAAGATAGATTATAATGAAATTCCATGGTTTGCAGACTATGCAAACTACTTAGTATGTGGATTCCTTGAAAAAGGATTATCGTACCAAAAACGAAAGAAATTCTTCAGTGATATAAAACACTATTTCTGGGAAGATCCACATTTGTTTAAAAGTTGTCCAGATGGAATAACACGCCGATGTGTATTCGGAGATGAAGCTAGTAAAATCTTAAACCATTGTCACACAGGACCAACAGGAGGGCACTATGGGTCTCAACTAACAGCAAGAAAAGTTTATGATGTTGGATTCTATTGGCCTACAATTTACAAAGACGCACACCTTCTTTGCAAATCCTGTGATGCTTGTCAAAGGGCCGAAAAAATAAGTCAACGTGATGAAATGCCACAAAATGTCATTCAAGTATGTGAAGTATTTGACATTTGGGGTATTGACTTTATGGGTCCATTTCCAAAATCTCATAATAATCTCTATATTCTCGTAGCCATTGATTATGTATCTAAATGGGCGGAAGCACAAGCTCTCCCAACTAACGATGCACGAGTTTTAGTCAACTTTTTAAAATGTCTTTTTGCAAGGTTTGGAACACCGAAAGCTTTAATAAGTGATCGGGGAACTCATTTCTGTAATAATCAACTTGAGAAAGTTCTTAAAAGATATGGAGTAACTCATAAAATCTTCACTGCTTATCATCCACAAACAAGTGGACAAGTTGAAAATACCAACCGAGCTTTAAAACGTATTCTAGAAAAAACCGTAGGATCAAATCCGAAGGAATGGTCCATTAAATTGGAGGATGCACTCTGGGCTTTTAGAACAGCCTACAAAACTCCAATTGGAACCACAGGAAAAGCATGTCATCTTCCAGTAGAAATTGAACACAAAGCATTTTGGGCTTTGAAGACATGTAATCTTGATTTACATGAAGCTGGACGTCTACGGTTAAGTCAACTAAACGAATTAGAATAATTAAGACAAGAAGCATACAAAAATTCGTTGATATATAAGGAAAGAACGAAGAAATGGCATGATAAAAGAATCAGAAGTTCAAAAGAATTTAAAGAAGGAGACAAAGTTCTTCTTTTCAATTCACGATTCAAGCTATTTCCTGGAAAATTGAAATCAAGATGGTCTGGACCATTCATAGTCAAAAGACTTTTCCCATACGGAACGATAGAATTAATAAATTTAAATGGGATTGAATTTAAGGTTAATGGTCACAGAGTTAAACATTACATAGATAGTCCAATGGAAGTTGACAATGAAGTTAATCACAATTTCGATACCACAGCTAACTAAGTGTGGGGAGAATCAAGTCTTTTAAAGGATAATATGTATTTCTGTTAGAGTTAGATTTTTCTATTTTCGTGTAGTTCTCGAAAATGGAACCCGAATGGTCTTTCCCTAGCAGACCCTAAAGAACTAGTCTTCTCCCCCCATTCTGATTTTTTTTTTTAGATTTTTACGAAATGAAGACTTCCTGTGAACTAAACCATCGTCTAATGCTACACGCTTTGATCACTAAATGTAATAATGACACACTTCCGAGTGAAATAGTATCAGTAATCAGAGAAAGATTGGACGGAGTAAGAAAAGAATCCAGATGCGAAGATAATAAGTTACAATTTGGTAAAGGAAAATCAAAATCCGCAACGAAAAGAAGAGCACGACACCTAGAAAGATGTCACAAATGCGGAAAATGGTCACATGGAGGTAAATGTTCAACTAATCAAACCTATTCAAACACCGAATTTGTTACTTTATGCAGAGACGGACCGTTCATATGTTTAGAAGAAAAAACACTGAATGCTCGAGGTTACGCCTTTGTAGCTATGGAAAACCAATTAAACCGACTATCTTATGAGTGGGATAGATCATATCACTAAGAATACTATCTCACAGGTAAGTCTGCACAGTTTTTATTTTTTTTTTATTTTCATTTTTAACCTTTTGATAATAAACGCTAATTTGTTCGCTATAAAGTATTAAATTGGTATTCGATAAAATTAGGTTTGAAGGTATTTTGTGTGCCCGAGAGACATATTAAAGTAATGTGGCTAATATGTTATGATCCAAGTCGGGTCATACCCAATAACAAACTTACCAACACCTTATACGTATTTGATCTTAACGATTGGATCATTAAACAAATACGCGACACTTGAATTTTAGAAAATCGGGTTTCTAAAATATTATTACTTGAGATAAATTATTTGGATAATTTATATATAATTGTTTATAGGTTTAAATGATTATATTGTGTTATATTTTATAAAAGGTTTTATAAAATATAAAAGTAACAAAAACAATTACATGTTTTATATATATATGTAACATGTTTTATATATTAAAACATTGTTATTAATATAAGAAGAGTGCAGATTTTTGGGACTCCTAGGAGACCACCCATGCTTGCCTTTTGTTACTTTCTATATACACAATTCCTAAAGTGCAAGACCAGACACTTCTACCAAGTAACCTTGACTCTCACATGCAACTAAACATTCAAACTAGCAAGAAAAAACTTCAAAAAAC
Source organism: Rutidosis leptorrhynchoides (assembly GCF_046630445.1). NCBI lineage: Eukaryota > Viridiplantae > Streptophyta > Magnoliopsida > Asterales > Asteraceae > Rutidosis > Rutidosis leptorrhynchoides. Next base: position 160,784,411 of record NC_092337.1, on the reverse strand, counting down.
CCTGCTGCTGGCCGTGGACTGTTTGGGAGCAAGAGAGGGTCAAAAATTGGTTTTGCAAGCAAGTTTCAAGTGTCACACAAATCCTAACCAATAGCAAGATTGTTGGGTTAATAGTTTGGGGTATTTCTCCTTGAGGTTTCATCATTTTGAAGCTCCATTCTTCATCATCTTCATTACTTACTACCTTGCTTGGAGAAGGTATAAATACTCCTCCTTTCTTGTTATATTTGTAAGCATTTATCTAAGACTTGATATTATCATGGAATTTAACTTAAAGTCTTAACATGTTAACTACTTAACTTTTGCTTCCGCTTGTTTTACTATCAAAATGGTTTTCATAACATGTAAACTTTAAGAACTTGTTGTTTATAAGTTGTTAAATTCCATCAATGGTATCTAGAGCCGAGGTCTATAGATTATGCTTCTTATATGGTCTTTAAACCCACTATATTTGCATTCCAAGTACATGCATGAATATGGAATGTAAAAATGTTCGGGTTTGGGTGGGTTTGGTAAGTTGGCCGAATTATTGGAGTTCCAAAAGGGGTTTGGAACTTGTCATTTAGTCAATTTTATTCCATGTTGTTGTTCACAATCAATGCCTAGACCTTGTGTTTGTTTGGTTGTGTGTTTGAATGATTTGTATTATTCATTTGGTATGTAATAATTAATTTATTCATTTGGTTGTAATATTCATTCATTTGGTTATGTAATCTATTTTATATTTGGTATGTAAAATAGATTAGGTTGTATTTTCATTTTCTAGACAAAATGTATTAGGATATATTTTGTAAAATGATGAAGATGATGAAGACTTGAAGAACACATGAAGATGCATTTGGATGCAAGGTTAAGTGGGAGGTTAAAACCTCTTACTTTGTGTTTTAACCCTTAACCGGTGACATTTGTTTTCGGCTAAACAAATGTCCACCAAATTGGCTTGATTGTGAACTCATTTTTTTGCATGCGTGGTTGTTTTATTTCTTGTATGATTGTGGATTGTGTATGTTACTACAACAAGTTATCACACAAGTTAACAACAAGCAAAACTACTATTTAATTGGTTAAATTATTAACAACATAAAATGTACCAAACTACAATTTAATCGGTTAAATTGAAATGGTAAAAGGACATTAATAAACGGTTATTAAAAACATGATAAGGATCATACATATAAAATGGTTTATATCATGTAATTAGCTCAATTACAAAACATGAAAAATGGATTTTCAAATAAACCATACACTAAATGCATGTTAGTGTATGGTACATAAGTTTTCTCAAACTAGAATTAATGAAATCTTAAAATCACTTATTAACAAGGCAAACAAGTTAAACGCCATCCTATTGTGTGACACTTAAAAGTATTAGGGAACTCATGATGGGATAAAGGTCACCTAACCATTATGAGCAAACTAATATGATTAAGGTAAATTTCGCATGCTTGTGGGATAAAGGTCACCTAACCACATGTATGTTAAATTTACAAGTCTATACAAGTAGGACGACTTGATTTGGGAATCATGAACTTAGGGTCACCGAAGCATGAGGAACAAATAGGCGTTGATGGGATAAATATGCCATGCAAAAGGATTGCATGATCCCATACTCTAGAAGTTGCAAATGGATTGCAATTGTCATTTATTGACTACCTAGCTAAATCAAATTGCGGGATAAAGGTCACCTAACCGAAATTTGGTTTACCGTTGGATTCTAGAATTTAATAATTCAATTTGATTTAAAGGGTATTGAATGTTAAATTAAAATCGATACTTAAACGAACTTTGTTAATTTTGTTGATGGCCGCCAATAACAACAACAACATTCCAAACGCACCACTTAACCTAAACCACCTATCATTAAGGTCTCTCTTAGAGAAAGACAAACTCAACCATACCAACTTTATGGATTGGTTCCGCAATCTTCGGATTGTCCTCAAACAAGAGGATAAAGCGTATGTACTTGAGGACCCCATTCCCGATCAACCGGATGAGGATGATGAGGAGGCAATGGCCTTTTACGATAAGTATTGCCGCGACTCCCTTCAAGTCTCATGCCTAATGCTTGGGACTATGATTCCCGAACTCCAAAAGGATTTCGAGCATCATAGTGCATACGACATGATAACACAATTGAAGGAGATGTTCCTTCAACAAGCGCGTGTCGAACGCTTCGAAACGGTTCGGGCGCTACATGCTTGTCGTATGGACGATACCCAATCGGTTTCATCTTATGTACTTAAGATGAAAAGCCTTATCGATCGTGCTAACCGTCTTAACCTAAACATTTCCAATGAGTTAGCCACCGATCTTATCCTTAACTCCCTATCAAAAAGGTTTGATCAATTTGTAATTAATTACAATATGAATGGGATGGATAAGAGCATAGGTGAGCTTCACGATATGCTTAGAACGGCGGAAACTAGCATGGGTAAAAGGTCTTTACCCGTGTTAGCAATCGATCAAGGTGGGTCCAAAGGTAAGACCTCTAAGCCAAAGGTGGCTAAGAGAAAAGGACCCGCCTATCAAGGCAAAGGGAAGGGGAAGATGGTTACCCCAACCATCAACAAGGCTAAGAAGCAAAAGGTAGCCGAGAAGGCAAACCCCAAGGAAGACCCATGTTTCGGTTGCGGTGAGATGGGTCATTGGAAACGAAACTGTCCGGTCTACCTTAAGGAGTTGAAGGAGAAGAGGGATGCGGGGCAATCCTCAGGTAATATATATATGGTATATATAGAGCTTAGTATTACTTCTTCTAATACATGGGTATTAGACACTGGATGTGGAACTCACATTTGCAATTCTTTGCAGGGGTTCAAAAGAAGTAACAAGCAAACGGGAACATCAAGTCTCTTCATGGGGAATGGATCTAAAGTGCAAGTGAAAGCTCAAGGAGACTTTGTGTTAAAACTTCCAAGTGGCTTGGAACTTATTTTGAATGATGTTTTGTATGCACCCGACTTATGTCGAAACATTATTTCTGTTTCCCATTTGAAACAATGTGGTTTTAATCCTAATTTTGTTAATGATGATATCCACGTTTATTTAGATAATGTATTCTATTTCAAGGCTTCACCTTCAAATGGAATTTATGAATTAGTTCACGATGACACATTATCTAGTAGCTCAATGTACCATACAAGCACCAAGAAACTCAAAAGAGATTTGAGTGATTCCTACTTATGGCATTGTCGCCTTGGTCACATAAACAAGAATCGAATGCATACACTTCAAAAGAATGGACTTTTGAAATCAAATGAAATGGATTCGTTTGATATATGTGAATCTTGTTTACAAGGCAAGATGACTAAAGCACCTTTCAAAGGGACCTATGAAAGGGCTAAAGATTTATTGGGATTAATACATTCGGATGTGTGTGGACCCTTTAAACCCATGACTAGGAATGGTGAAAGATACTTTGTTACTTTCATTGATGACTTTAGTCGTTTCGGATATGTCTACTTATTAAGACACAAGGACGAAATGTTTGAAGCATTCAAAGAATATCAAAACGAAGTACAAAATCAACTCAATAAGACAATTAAGGTACTACGTACCGATAGAGGAGGTGAATACCTAAGCGATGCCTTCCAAGATCATCTTAGGAGTTGTGGGATTATCTCACAACTTACTCCACCCGGAACACCCCAACTCAATGGAGTTTCCGAAAGGAGGAACCGAACCCTAATGGATATGGTTCGATCTATGATGGCAAGAAGCTCGTTACCTCTATCATTTTGGGGTTATTGTCTAAGCTCCGCGGCTCGTATTTTAAATATGGCCCCAACCAAGAAAGTGGAACGAACTCCTCATGAGATATGGTTTGGAAAACCTCCTTCTCTTTCATACTTGAAAGTATGGGGATGTGAAGCTTATCCTAAGCGTTATGTAGCAAATAAGCTACATGCTCGATCCACAAAGTGTATCTTCATAGGATATCCCAAAGATGACATGGGATATTACTTCTATGATCCATCCGAGCAAACGGTATTTGTTGCTCGGAAAGCGGAATTCCTGGAAACCAAGTTCCTTATGGAAGGTGATGGTGAAAGGAAGATAGATCTTGTAGAGGTACAAGATCAAGCCGATGATACAGAATTGGTTGGCACTAGTACTCAACATGAGGATGTTGAAAATGATCAAGTAGATGATCAAGGTACACAAGACGTTCGAAGATCTAGTAGGATTAGTAATCCTCCCGAGAGATATGGGTTTCTCGTGGATGGTTGCTATACGGTTGATTTGGATGAACCGACAAACTACGAAGATGCTTTATCAAGGATTGATAAAGATAAATGGCAGGATGCCATGAACGCCGAGATGCAATCCATGTATGAAAACCAAGTGTGGGAACTTGTTGAGCAACCTCCTAGCTCTAAGCTAGTTGATTGCAAATGGCTTTTCAAGAAGAAAACCGACATACATGGAAACTTGGATACATATAAAGCTAGACTTGTAGCAAAAGGTTTCACTCAAACTCAAGGGGTTGATTATGATGAAACTTTTTCGCCAGTGGCAATGCTAAAGTCTATTAGGATATTATTTGCCATTGCTGCTCACTACGACTATGAAATATGGCAAATGGATGTCAAAACCGCTTTCCTAAATGGATATCTTATGGAAGATGTCTATATGGTCCAGCCTGAAGGTTTTGTTGATCCAAAATATCCTAAAAGGGTATGCAAGTTAAAGAAGTCAATCTACGGATTGAAACAAGCATCTAGAATGTGGAATCATCGTTTTAATGAGGAAGCTGAGAAATTTGGCTTCATTAAAAATGGTGATGAAGCTTGTGTATATAAGAAAGCTAGTGGGAGCACTATCATGTTCCTTGTACTATACGTGGATGATATATTATTATTTAGGAATGATATTACCACAATGCAAGGAATCAAAACTTGGCTAAAGAGTTGCTTCTCCATTAAGGATCTTGGAGATGCACAATACATATTAGGGATAGGGATCTATAGGAATAGATCCAAGAGATTGATAGGTTTAAGTCAAAGTACATACATTGATAAAATCTTGAAAAGGTTCAAGATGGAAAACTCTAAGAAAGGTTTGGTACCTATTCAAAAAGGAACCGTTCTCAGTTCATCTCAGTGTCCTGCCACGAAAGATGAACAAGAGAGAATGAAGAAAGTCCCATACGCATCTGCTATTGGGTCTATCATGTATGCAATGATATGTACTAGATCGGATGTGTCATGCGCTCTAAGCTTGACAAGTAGATACCAGAATAACCCAGGAAATAGTCATTGGATTGCTGTTAAAAGCATATTGAAATACCTTAGGAGGACTAAGGATATGCTTCTAATATATGGGTCTGGTGAGGAGGAACTCGCTGTAAAAGGTTACGTGGACGCGAGTTTCCAAACTGATCGAGATGACTCTCGATCACAATCCGGTTATGTCTTCATGTTAAATGGTGGTGCGGTCTCTTGGAGGAGTTCGAAACAGGAGGTTGTTGCGTTATCCACTACAGAGTCGGAGTACATTTCCGCCTCACTGGCAGCTCAGGAAGCTGCATGGATGAAGAAATTCATCGACGACTTAGGAGTGGTCCCTTCCATTCAGGACCCTCTTGAGATCTTTTGTGACAACGAGGGTGCGATTGCTCAAATCAAGGAACCTCGTGCCCATCAAAAGACTCGTCACATTGAGCGGAGATTCAACTACATAAGGGATGAAGTTGAAAAAGGAAAGATATGTATTCGCAAAGTTCACACAGATCATAATGTTGCGGATCCACTCACGAAGCTTTTACATGGGCCAAAACATGAGGGACATGTTTGTGCATTAGGGCTTCGATATTCTAGTGATTGGATATGATCTATTTTATGTATTGTACCGGAACGAAATTATTCAAACTCATTAATATAACTATGGTGTTAATTTATCTGAGTTATGTTCCTATTTTGCATATTTCATCCATGAATAAGCAATTATTCTAAATTTCCGTAGTCGATCACATTTATGGGAACAAGTGTGAGGTTTAGACTATTATGAACTCGGATTGGTATACATTCATAGGTTGAATGTGGGGCAAGGTTGCAACCAAGGTTCATAGATATTTGTGGGAAACAAATATTGGAAGACCCGCTCTCAAGAATTACTGTATAGAGCCTTTGTGGTTGATCACATGTAATCTTGAGTAAAGGCGAATATCATTGTATCCTCTGACCTGAGATACATATTGGGTTCGGATATTCACCAAGTACTGTGCCTTGATTCTTTCCTTCGCTATTCTGAAACATGATAGTACATAAGGAAGAACTCAGGTATATTACAAAGTGTATATCTAGGACGTATGTAGTCAAGATGGAATTTGTCCCTCTTATTCGTTGAGCGTCAGATGTCTAAGGCCTGAAAAGTTAAATCTATAAGAGAGTGATCACTCTGTATCTCTTGGATTTAACATGACATCTAGGACGAAAGGATATAATGAAAGATTCACCTACATATATCAGTTCGAGTAGGGAGCTCGAAAGGGATGATGTTATTGAATGGCACAAAGTCATAACATATTAGGGGTGATGGATGGTGTGTTAGGCTGTATCCATCACTTGCATTAATTTCTTATGTTTCTCGTGCAAGTGGGAGATTGAAGGTATTTTGTGTGCCCGAGAGACATATTAAAGTAATGTGGCTAATATGTTATGATCCAAGTCGGGTCATACCCAATAACAAACTTACCAACACCTTATACGTATTTGATCTTAACGATTGGATCATTAAACAAATACGCGACACTTGAATTTTAGAAAATCGGGTTTCTAAAATATTATTACTTGAGATAAATTATTTGGATAATTTATATATAATTGTTTATAGGTTTAAATGATTATATTGTGTTATATTTTATAAATGGTTTTATAAAATATAAAAGTAACAAAAACAATTACATGTTTTATATATATATGTAACATGTTTTATATATTAAAACATTGTTATTAATATAAGAAGAGTGCAGATTTTTGGGACTCCTAGGAGACCACCCATGCTTGCCTTTTGTTACTTTCTATATACACAATTCCTAAAGTGCAAGACCAGACACTTCTACCAAGTAACCTTGACTCTCACATGCAACTAAACATTCAAACTAGCAAGAAAAAACTTCAAAAAACCCTGCTGCTGGCCGTGGACTGTTTGGGAGCAAGAGAGGGTCAAAAATTGGTTTTGCAAGCAAGTTTCAAGTGTCACACAAATCCTAACCAATAGCAAGAGTGTTGGGTTAATAGTTTGGGGTATTTCTCCTTGAGGTTTCATCATTTTGAAGCTCCATTCTTCATCATCTTCATTACTTACTACCTTGCTTGGAGAAGGTATAAATACTCCTCCTTTCTTGTTATATTTGTAAGCATTTATCTAAGACTTGATATTATCATGGAATTTAACTTAAAGTCTTAACATGTTAACTACTTAACTTTTGCTTCCGCTTGTTTTACTATCAAAATGGTTTTCATAACATGTAAACTTTAAGAACTTGTTGTTTATAAGTTGTTAAATTCCATCAAGGTTTGGCGACTGAAATTATTGATATCATACAAAAATTTATTACATCACTGCGAAATTTAACGTTTATTCTTAAGGTATAAATATCTTTAATCAATCAAACCAAAATATTTCAAAAATTCGTCATGAGTTAAATTAGGTCATGGAACCGAAATTACTTTACCGAAAAGAGGGGCGCATATTTTTGATAATATTTGATTGATTAAAGTGGGATAAAAGCCAAAAAGATTTTTAATTTTATTTTTACTTTGTTTTTAAAATTAATATTAAAATAATATTGTAAACTTTTTAAAATCAATATACTTAAAATTGTAAATATTTGAAAAATTAATATTTTTAATATAAGTTTGCATGTATAAAAACAAAAATATAATTTAAGTTTGGTGTGAATTTATAATATGAATTTTTAATTAAGTTTGGTGTGAATTTTTAATTTTATGGATTTTAAATTTAAGTTTGGTGTGAATTTAAAAACAAAAATTTACATTATTTCGCTAAGTTAAAAATATGATTTTTAAAATTCGTCGTAAGTTGAAGACTAGGTCTTTGAACCGAAATTGCTTTACCCGAGGGAGGGGCGAGAACTTTTATTATCATTATTTTTAAACTTATTGAATTAAAGTATGCCAAAAACATTAAAAAAAACCCAAAAATCTTAGCTTTTAAAACAATCGCTACAAAAAGACAAATTTTAAAATTTTGTCGAGGGACGAACTAGGACATCGATCTGAAACGACCTCGTCCTAAATAACAAGGGAAACAAAATTTTAAAATTAATTACTTAATTGTTTTATAAGTTATAGATAGTTAAAAAAAATAAAAATCAAACACCGCGACTCGCGGAGTTTGAAAGAGTCAAACACCGCAAGTCGCGGAGTTCAAAAAATACAGAAAAAAAATAAAAGGGCCTAACAGATCAGTCTGCACACTACCACACACATAAAATTGCCAAAAATACCGAAAATCACCTCTAAAATCCGAATTTTTTACCAAAAATCATCACATTTTTTTACTAAAATCATGTTGAGAAGGATGCTATCAAGGAATTACTCAAGAAAAACGGTAAATTTCTACACCTAAACACCATTTAATCCGAAAATTAGTGTTCTTGAGCAATTTTTTACCCAATTCAATTTTGATACTTTTTAGTGTAATTATGCTTAAATTGCTTATGTATTATGCTTGTATAACCTAGATTGATGCTATTTAACAAGATTAGAAGCCTTAAACTTCAAATTTTGAGTAATCTAGGCCTTGTGTTCTTGAGCAATTTGGGGCTTTTTGATATAAACAGGTTATGGCCGATTTTTGTCATGAATTGTTGCTAAATTAAGTAGTGTAACATGTTTAGGTAGTTAAATGATCCAAACTTTGAGCCTAAACATGATTTTGAGAATTAAAGTGGACTTTTTCAAGTCTAAAATTCATGAACTTGATTTTTAAGAGATAATGCCATTTGAAACTTGTTTAATTGATAGTAATGATTATTTTGACATGTTATTTAAGTTGAATGCTTATGAACTTGGCGAACATTTTCGTATATGCTTATTTGAAAAAGTGTAGATTTGATAAAAATATGAAAATGAGCTTAAGTTGGATATAAATTGAACATGTCATTGTAATTATTTTGATTGATAATTTTGCTGACACTAATGCATATTTGGATGCACAAAAATTGTGTTTGATGTGTTTTGCAGACTAAAAGGGGTGAATCTTCATCCCAAGCTCGCAATGCTCCTGCTGAGAATGCGGAACAACAGGAGGTGGATAACTACTACAAACAAGATATACCTCATCCAGTCATGACATTTTCAGATATGCACTTGGAAGAGTTGCACCCGAACTTGAGATTTGACAGACGTTGGATAGATTATCCAAAATGCCAAAGGGGTTTGCATACTCTTCATTCTAAAGCTGTTGAAGTACCTAGGGTAATAGAATGGGCACCGTTAGAAGCTGTAGAATTAGCCGGGCCAATTATAGAATTACTTACACAGAGGTATGGTAATTCTACTTTTAACGATTGGGTATGATTATTCAGCATACGTAGACCTGTATATAAAGTATGGTGTGAAGAATTATTGTGTAGTATAGAAATAAATGATCCGGTAGTTAGTTTAACTGATCGATCTTTTATTAGATTTTTGTTAGGAGGTTCGATGCGCCACATGTCTTCACTAGACATGGCTCAGGCCTTACGTATATATACGCTTGAGGAGTTAGCATCTGCCGATTGTAGAGGGTTGATATTAAACGGTAGGAAAATTGATGAAAATTTTGATACGCATGGTGTATGGAGTCAAATGACTAGCCATCACCGATTTAAAGGGGGAAATTACTCTTATTTGGATATAGATAGAGCAGAGTTAAGAGTAATTCATAGGTTTTTAGCCAATTCGATTACACAACGAGGTAAGAAAAAGGAAAAGGTAAATGAACAGGATTTGTTTTACCACATGTGTATTCGAGACCCACAAAGCACTGTAAGTATACCTTATTGTGTGGGTTATTATTTATTAGCTATGGTTAGGGGGATGAGACCGCATAGCATAATAGGATGTGGTATATTTATTACTTTGATTGCTGAATATCTCGGTGTGGATATAAGTCAGGGGGATTATTAGTCGAAGAACCAGAACCCCGCGATACAATAGGTTTAAATGTATACCATGGTGCGAAGGTTTTGAAGAGGCGAAATAACGCCGCCGTACAATACCATGGTAGACATCCACAGGTTGAGAGAAACCAACAGCCAGGTAATGTGGGAAGGGGAAATGAAATGACAGAAATGCAAAGGTTTATAGCTTCACAAGAGTATGAAAATGCTAGACATCGAGCATTTGAAGATTGGCAAGTTCATCAAAACCAAATCATAGCTCATTGCCAACATGTAGGTAGAAACTATATTCCTACTCAATCGCCCGTATTTCCTCCTTGGTCTATAGAGATCCAACCACTGTATCCTACGTATAACCCAGCCGAAGCATTCTATAACACATACGGTTATGCATGGAACCCCTACTGGTATCAGTATCATCCCTAGTCTACTTAGTTTTATTTATTTTATTATTTGTAATGTTGATACATTTAATACTTATGTTAATATTGTAATAGTTTTTATAATTTTCTAACTTTTATTATTAGATTTTAATAATTTTTGAATGTGGGGTAATATACCAAACTTCAAAAATATGTATATATATTTGCAGTTTATCTTATGTACACAACAGGGAAAAACAACGCATTTTCAAAGACTGGCATTAAGTTCAGCAAAAGCAACTAATTTTGACGACAAGATGCAAAATATATGTGAAATAACAACAAGACGGAATGAACAAATGATATGCACCATTTATCATTAAGAAAACAAACGCCAATATATTTGGAAACTTTGGTAAAATTTAATCATTTTTCTACGCTAATCACCCTCAATAATTTAAATTGTTACTGATTTCTTGCAAATGAGGGCATTGCAAGATCTTAAGTGTGGGAAGGGGTTAAATTCTTTCGGATTTTTATCTTAAACACTTGGTTACCATTAAAAATACTAGTAAAGCAGTAGTTGTATTAGAATCTAGTGCTATCTGATAATAAAGAACAGCCCTAGCCTTATATACTGACTACCCAATTCTAGTAAAATTTTTCAAAATTTTCAATTAAATGAACTCAAAATCATGTTTATACATATTTATGAATGATAAAACTAGGTTTTAACAACGAAATTATTGTTACCTCGGAAAGGACATAAATTGAGAAACAAACCAAAATGTTAAAATTCATTTAAAATGGAATAGAGGACAATAAAAAGGAAAATAAAAGCCAAGTGTGGGAAAATTTACCAAGATATTTTAAACATATGTCACATATTTCTGTAACAAATAACTGAAAATACTTTTGCTTTGGACTAAACTAAACTGTTTTACCCGATGAAAGAAAAGAAGAGATGGATCTACACGATGAATCAATTCCATCATTAAAAGGAAGTAAAGTCTTCCGAAAAAGAAACGCGCTTCTTGATTTAGGTCAGGAAGTTGTCGTCCAGACCAGCTGTAGGTTGACAAAAAATCTAGAAAAGTCATCACTAAAATCAGCAGGAAATCCACGGACCTCAGCATAAAACAGGGTCACCAAGTGGTTAGATTTATCCTAACCATGAGAAGGATTTATCTCGTACAATGGGGGGCACCGTGCAAATTAGCTTGATAAGACTAATGAATCAGATCTCCAGAAAGGATAATCTCCTTAAAAATTAAAAATCAGCTTTTAAGACTGATATTACTCAATCCTTGAGATTGACCTTAAAGATTGAGAATTCAAACTCATGGAATTCAATGATATCTAAACTCGAGCTTGAACGAGAAAATATTTTGATAAAATTACAAACCGATTTGTTTTCTGAAAACCCTATTTTCAATGCGTTCATTACCATTGAACGTAAAATCCTAGGAATTCACCTGGAATTCATTAGGTCATCTGAACCAAATCGGGTGTCAACCGTAAGAACGGTGGTTGCATAGCATGGTCAAAGACAGGACCTTGTGCCAGACCGAAAAATTATAAGGGAGAGCTTTACTATTGCTCCTACAAAGGATAGTAATTGCGTCCGATACATTATAGACCATAATTAAAAGCATGTCAAAGGACATTGCCTTAACAGTTGCTTGTTCAACGCTTTCCTTTACAACCGGACGGTAGTTTATCGAAAGGTAATATACGGAGCAAGTATACTGGACGTGTTTCTTTCCTAATATAAGGTTAGCAAGTGGGTGACACAAAACCGCAAGTTTTGAGCTAAAATTTCCAAATCTAAAACCCACCAAACCCACAAAAATATTTTGCAAACACCGGTGAAGGGTTATTCCGGAAAACTTATCTAGGGTAAAAGCTAGATTAAAATTTTCAAAAGATCAAATGTTTTCATAAAGATCCAATTTCCTTAAAGGATCTAAATTTTATAGTCATGTGGGACTGTAAACCATATCGTTACTACCATTGTTTATACCACCGTATAGAAATCACTGATGTACAAAGTGTGAAGAATAAAGAAGTGATTCTAGTATTTCAAGACTATATTGCTTGAGGACAAGCAACGCTCAAGTGTGGGAATATTTGATAATGCTAAAAACGAACATATATTTCATAGCATTATTCCTCAAGAAAGACAAGCTTTTAGTTGCAATTGTTCTATTTACAAGTAATATTCGTTTAAAATAATAAAAGGTGAAGACAAAAGACAGATTCGACGAATTGAAGACGCAAACGACCAAAAAGCTCAAAAGTACAAAATACAATCAAAGAGGTTCCAATTATTGATAAGAAACGTCTCGAAATTACAAGAGTACAAGATTCAAAACGCAAAATACAAGATATTAAATTATTCGCAAAGACGTTCGAAAATCCGGAACCGGGACCAGAGTCAACTCTCAATGCTCGACGCAATGGACTAAAAATTATAAGTTAACTATGTATATAAATATAATATAATATAATATATAATTAATTATATAAATTATATATATATTATATTTATATAATAATCCGTCGGCAAGAAAGGCTCCAAAATGGTGTGAGCGGTAAAATTGAACTCCGCGACTTGCGGAGTTCAAAGAGGGAAAAGCCCGCGACTCGCGGAGTCCCCCTGGACGAAAATTCCTATAAAATCCAGCGAATTCTGATCGTAAAAATATCCTAAAAAATCTCTCTTTCTCTATATGTATACATAAATATTTATATTTATATTTATATTTTAATTTTAATTTTAATTTTAATCCTAATAATAAGGGTATGTTAGCGAATGTTATAAGGGTGTAAGTCAAAATTCTGTCCGTGTAACGCTACGCTATTTTTAATCATTGTAAGTTATGTTCAACCTTTTTAATTTAATGTCTCGTAGCTAAGTTATTATTATGCTTATTTAAAACGAAGTAATCATGATGTTGGGCTAATTACTAAAATTGGGTAATTGGGCTTGGTACCGTAATTGGGGTTTGGACAAAAGAATGACACTTGTGGAAATTAGACTATGGGCTATTAATGGGCTTTATATTTGTTTAACTAAATGATAGTTTGTTAATGTTAATATAAAGATTTACAATTGGACGTCCCTATAAATAACCATATACACTCGATCGGACACGATGGGCGGCGTATTTATATGTACGAATAATCGTTCATTTAATCGGACACGGGAATGGATTAATAGTCACTAGAATTATTAAAACAGGGGTGAAATTATGTACAAGGACACTTGGCATAATTGATAACAAAGTATTAAAACCTTGGGTTACACTCAGTCGACATCCTGGTGTAATTATTAAACAAAGTATTAAAATCTTGTTACAGTTTAAGTCCCCAATTAGTTGGAATATTTAACTTCGGGTATAAGGATAATTTGACGAGGACACTCGCACTTTATATTTATGACTGATGGACTGTTATGGACAAAAACCAGACGGACATATTAAATAATCCAGGACAAAGGACAATTAACCCATGGGCATAAAACTAAAATCAACACGTCAAACATCATGATTACGGAAGTTTAAATAAGCATAATTCTTTTATTTCATATTTAATTTCCTTTATTTTATATTTAATTTCACTTCTAATTATCGCACTTTTATTTATTGTTATTGTATTTAATTGCACTTTTAATTATTGTACTTTTTAATTATCGCAAGTTTATTTTATCGCACTTTTATTTATCGCAATTTCATTATCGTTATTTACTTTACGCTTTAAATTAAGTCTTTTATTTATTTAATATTTTACATTTTATTTTAACTGCAACTAAAGTTTTTAAAATCGACAAACCGGTCATTAAACGGTAAAAATCCCCCTTTATAATAATAAAATTACTTATATATATTTGTATTTTTATAAAATAAAACTAATATAGCGTTAAGCTTTGTGAAAAAGATTCCCTGTGGAACGAACCGGACTTACTAAAAACTACACTACTGTACGATTAGGTACACTGCCTATAAGTGTTGTAGCAAGGTTTAAGTATATCCATTCAATAATTAAATAAATATCTTGTGTAAAATTGTATCGTATTTAATAGTATTTCCTGCTAAAATTTAATAGTATTTTATACCCCTTAGCTTTAACTATCAATTACCTTTCGGTAAACTACCGTCCGGTTGTAAAGGAAAGCGTTGAACAAGCAACTGTTAAGGCAATGTCCCCTGACATGCTTTTAATTATGGTCTATAATGTGTCAGATGCAATCACTATCCTTTGTAGGAGTAATAGTAAAGATCATCCTATAGTTTTTCGGTCTGGCACAAGGTCCTGTCTTCGACCATGCTATGCAACCACCGTTCTTACGGTTGACACCCGATTTGGTTCAGGTGACCTAATGAATTCCAGGTGAATTCCTAGGATTTTACGTTCAATGGTAATGAACGCATTGAAAATAGGGTTTTCAGAAAACAAATCGGTTTGTAATTTTATCAAAATATTTTCTCGTTCAAGCTCGAGTTTAGATATCATCGAATTCCATGAGTTTGAATTCTCAATCTTTAAAAGTCAATATCTAGGATTGTGTAATATCATGCTTAAAAGCTGATTTTTGATCTTTAAGGAGATTATCCTTTCTGGGGGTCTGATTCATTAGTCTTATCAAGCTAATTTGCACGGCGCCCTCCCCATTTTACGAGATAGATCCTCTCATGGTTAGGATAAGTCTGATCACTTGGCGACCCTGTTTGATGCTGAGGTCCGTGGATTTCCAGCTGATTTTCGAGAAAACTTTTCTAGATTTTTCATAGACTCTACAACTGGTCTGGACGACAACTTCATGACCTAAATCAAGAAGCGCGTGTATTTTTCGGAAGACTTTACTTCCTTTTAATGATGGAATTGATTCATCGTGTAGATCCATCTTTTCTTTCAAATATATTATAAGAAATTTGGTAAAACTATTAATTTTGTCCAAAACAAAAGTATCTTCAATTATTTATACAAAAATATGTGATATATGTTTTAAATAACTTGGTAAATTTTTCTCACACTTGGCTTTTATTTTCCTTACTTTTCCTTTTTATTGTCTTCTATTCCATTTTAAATGAATTCTAACATTTTGGGTTGTTTCTCAATTTATGTCCTTTCCGAGGTAACAATAATTTCGGTGTTTAACACCTAGTTTTATCGCTCATAAATATGTATAAACATGATTTTGAGTTCATTTAATTGAAAATTTTGAAAATTTTTACTAGAATTGGGTAGTCAGTATATAAGACTACGGCTGTTCTTTATTATCAGAGAGCACTAGATTTTAATACAACTACTGCGTTGCTAGTATTTTTAATGGTAACCAAGTGTATAAGTCAAAATTTTAAAAATCCGAAAGAATTTAACCCCTTCCCACACTTAAGATCTTGCAATGCCCTCATTTGCAAGAAATCAGTAACAATTTAAATTATTGAGGGTGATTAGCGTAGAAAAATGATTAAACTTTACCAAAGTTTCCAAACATATTGGCGTTTGTTTGTTGAATGATAAATGGTGCACATCATTTGTTCATTCCGTCTTGTTGTTACATCACATTTGTTTTTCGTTTTGTCGTCAAAATCAGTAGCTTTTGCTGAACTTAATGCAATCTTTGAAAATGCGTTGTTTTACCCTGTTTTGTACATAAGATAAACTACAAACATACATAATATTTTTATTATATTATTTTTTTATCTTTATTTATTAAAACAATTTAAATGAATAATTTTTTTAAAATTTTTGTTTCCTTTTACTTTAGGTAGTTTCGGTATGTTTACCTAGTCCGTCCCTCGACAAAATTTAAAATTTGTCGTTTTTAAAGCGATTGTTTTAAAAGCAAAGATTTTTGGGTTTTTTAAATGTTTTTGGCATACTTTAAATCAATAAGATTAAAAATAATGATAACAAAATTTCTCGTCCCGCCCTCGGGTAAAGCAATTTCAGTTCAACGACCTAGTTTTTAACTCACGACGAATTTTAAAAATCAAATTTTTAACTTAGTGAAATAAAGTAAATTTTTGTTTTGTTTTAAATTCACACCAAACTTAAAATTAAAAATGCATAAAATTAAAAATTCATATTATTAAAATTAAAAATTCATACCAAACTTATATTATATTTTTGTTTTTATACATACAAACTTATATTAAAAATATTAATTTTTCAAATATTTACAAACTTAAATATATATTAATTTTAAAAAGTTGATAATAATAATTTAATATTAATTAAAAAAACAAAATAAAAATAAAAATAAAAATCTTTTTGGTCTTTTATCCCACTTTAATCAATTAACTATTATTAAAAATATACGCCCCTCTTTTCGGTAAAGTAATTCGGTTATATTACCTAGTTTTACTCCTGACAAATTTCTGAAATATTTTGGGTTGATTGATTAAAGATATTTATATCTTAAGAATAAACGGTAAATTTCGCAGTGATGTAATAAATTTTTGTATGATATCAATAATTTCGGTCGCAAAACCTAATTTTATTGAGTATCAATTTATTACTTTATAGCGAACGATTTAGCGTTTATTATCAAAAGGTTAAAAGCAATAAAATAAAAATAAAAACTGTACATACTTATCTGTGAGATAGAATTCTCAGTGACCTGCTTTAGCCCACTCATAAGATAGTCGAACTAATTGGTTTTCCATAGCTACATAGGCATAACCTCGAGCATTCAATGATTTTTCTTCGAAATATATGAACGGTCCTTCTCTGCATAAAGTAATGAACTCGGTATTTGAATATGTTTGATTCGTCGAGCATTTTCCTTCGTATGACCGTTTTCCGCATTTGTGACATCTTTCAAGGTGTCGTGCTCTTCTTTTCGCTGCGGATTATGATTTTCCTTTACCAAAATGTAATTTATTATGATCGTTTCTGAGTTCTTTTCTTACTCCGTCCAATTTGGCTCTTATTACTGATACCAGGTCACTCGGGAGTGTGTCATTATTACTTTTAGTGATCAAAGCGTGTAGCATTAGACCATGGTTTAGTTCACAGGAATTCTTCATCTCGTAAAACCTAAAAAAAGTAAAAATTCAGAATTGGGGGAGAAGACTAGTTCTTTAGGGTCTGCTAGGGAAAGACCATTCGGATTCCATTCTCGAGAACTACATGAAAACAGAATATCTAACCCTAACAGAAATATATATTACCCTAAAAAGATTCGAACCTCCCCACACTTAGTTAGCTGCGGTGTCAAAATTATGATTAACTTCGTTGTCCACTTCCATCGAACCATGTATGTAATGTTTAACTCTGTAACCATTAACTTTAAATTCAATCCCATTTGAATTTATTAACTCTATTGTTCCGTATGGGAAAACTCTTTTGACTATAAATGGTCCAGACCATTTTGATTTCAATTTTCCAGGAAATAGCTTAAATCGTGAATTGAAAAGAAGAACTCTGTCTCCTTCTTTAAATTCTTTTGAACTTCTGATTCTTTTATCATGCCATTTCTTCGTTCTTTCCTTATAGATTAAGGAATTTTCATATGCCTCAAGTCTTAATTCTTCTAATTCGTTTAGTTGACTTAATCTTAGACGTCCGGCTTCATTTAAATCAAGATTACATGTCTTCAAAGCCCAAAATGCTTTGTGTTCAATTTCTACTGGAAGGTGACATGCTTTTCCTTAAACGAGTTTAAAAGGTGTGGTTCCAATTGGAGTTTTGTAGGCTGTTCTAAAAGCCCAGAGTGCATCCTCCAATTTTATGGACCATTCCTTCGGATTTGATCCTAAGGTTTTCTCTAGATTACATTTTAATGCTCGGTTGGTATTTTCAACTTGTCCACTTGTTTGTGGATAATAAGAGGTTGAGATTTTATGAGTTACTCCATATCTTTTGAGAACTTTCTCAAGTTGATTGTTACAAAAATGAGTACCCCGATCACTTATTAAAGCTTTCGGTGTTCCGAACCTTGCAAAAAGATGTTTTAAAAAGTTGACTACAACTCGTGCATTGTTAGTTGGGAGAGCTTGTGCTTCCGCCCATTTAGATACATAATCAATGGCAACGAGAATGTAGAGATTATTATGAGATTTTGGAAATGGACCCATAAAGTCAATACCCCAAATGTCAAATAATTCACATACTTGAATGACATTTTGTGGCATTTCATCACGTTGACTTATTTTTCCGGCCCTTTGACAAGCATCACAGGATTTGCAAAGAAGGTGTGTGTCTTTGAAAATTGTAGGCCAATAGAATCCAGCATCGTAAACTTTTCTTGCTGTGAGCTGAGGCCCATAATGCCCTCCTGTTGGTCCTGTGTGACAATGGTTTAAGATTTGACTGGCTTCATTACCGAATACACATCGGCGTATTATTCCATCAGGACAACTTTTAAACAAATGTGGATCTTCCCAGAAATAGTGTTTTATATCACTAAAGAATTTCTTTCGTTTTTGGTACGATAATCCTTTTTCAAGGAATCCACATACTAAGTAGTTTGCATAGTGTGCAAACCATGAAATTTCATTATAATCTATCTTCAATAGATATTCATCAGGAAAGTTGTCTTGTATGGCCGATTCATTCAGAACTTCTAATTCAGGATTTTCAAGACGAGAAAGATGATCAGCGGCGAGATTTTCTGCTCCCTTTTTATCTCGGATTTCAATATCGAACTCTTGTACGAGTAAGATCCAACGGATTAATCGTGGTTTAGCATCTTGTTTTGAAAATAGGTATCTAAGAGCAGAATGATCGGTATAGACCACCATTTTTGCTAGAACGAGATATGAATGAAATTTGTCAAAAGCAAAGACAATAGCAAGGAGTTCTTTTTCAGTAGTTTTGTAATTCGTTTGTGCTCCTTGTAACGTCTTACTAGCATAATATATAGGTTGAAATCGTTTTTCAATCCTTTGTCCTAAAATGGCTCCCATTGCAAAATCACTTGCATCGCACATTAGTTCAAACGGTAGATTTCAATTTAGAGTTATCATAATCGGTGCATTAGTGAGTTTTTCTTTAAGAATATTAAAAGATTTGATGCATTCATCTGAAAAGATGAATGGAGCATCCTTTTCTAGGAGTTTATTCATAGGAGTGGCAATTTTAGAAAAATCTTTTATGAAACGTCGGTAAAAACCGGCATGCCCTAGAAAACTCCTAACTCTTCTAACATTTGTGGGATGTGGAAGTTTAGCAATCACATCTACTTTAGCTGTATCCAATTCAATTCCTTCTTTTGAAATTTTATGTCCAAGAACGATGCCTTCTTTAACCATGAAATGACATTTCTCCCAATTAAATACTAGATTTGATTGTTCGCATCTAATAAGCATTCGTTCAAGATTAAATAGACATTTTTCAAAAGTATCACCGAAGACTGAAAAGTCATCCATGAAAACTTCCATGCATTCTTCTATCATGTCGTGAAAAATCGCCATCATGCACCTTTGAAAGGTTGCAGGGGCGTTGCAAAGTCCAAATGGCATGCGATTGTAAGCAAAAGTACCATAAGGGCACGTGAACGTGGTTTTCTCTTGGTCTTCGGGTGCTATTGGAATTTGAAAATATCCGGAAAAACCATCAAGAAAACAATAGTAACTATTTCCGGCTAATCTTTCCAACATTTGATCAATGAAAGGTAAGGGAAAGTGATCTTTTCTGGTGGCGTCATTTAATTTTCTATAATCAATACAAACATGCCATCCTGTTACAGTCCTAGTAGGAATAAGCTCATTTTTCTCATTTGTGATGACAGTCATGCCACCCTTCTTAGGTACGCATTGAACTGGGCTTACCCATGGACTATCAGAGATTGGATAAATTAAACCTGCATCTAGTAATTTAATAATTTCTTTCTTAACAACATCTTGCATATTAGGATTTAGTCTTCGTTGGCATTGCACATACGTTTTATGACCTTCTTCCAAAAGGATTTTATGTGTGCAATACGAAGGACTTATTCCTTTAATATCATGAATTTTCCATGCAATAGCTGGTTTATGAGCTTTTAGCACAGAAATGAGTTGAGATTTTTCATTTTCAGTAAGAGAAGACGATATTATTACAGTTAATTCGGATTCACCATGTAAATAAGCATATTCCAAATGGTTTGGAAGTGGCTTTAACTCTAATGTCAGTGGTTCTTCTATTGATGATTTATATCGATATCTGTCTTCTTCTTTTAGCATTTGAATTTCTTCTGTTGTTGGTTCATATCCATTAGCCATAAGTGTAGCTAACATTTCAGTTTCATCAATTGGTTCAGTTCCTTCTCCTAAAGAACATTCTCCTGTTCCTTGTAATTCTGAAAATTCTTCTAATAATTCTGCATGTGAATCTATAGTTTGAATATAATAACATGTATCATCTGCAGATTGCGATTATTGCATTGCTCTATCAACAGAAAAGGTAACACTCTCGTCCTCTATACTTAGGGTCAGTTTCTTACCAAACACGTCTATTATTGCTTTAGCCGTGTTTAAGAATGGTCTTCCTAATATGAGAGGAACTCGATAATCTTCTTCCATATCCAGAATAACAAAATCTACTGGAAATACTAAAGTACCAACTTTAACTAGCATGTTCTCCATTATCCCTCTAGGATATTTTACTGATCGATCGGCTAGTTGTATACTTATTCGTGTTGGTTTCAATTCTCCAAGGTCTAGTTTAGCGTATAGTGAATACGGCATTAGATTTATACTAGCACCTAAGTCTGCCAATGCTGTAACATCCCGCATTTTTCCGTTAAATTATTTTAACGCCCGTCTTTTTATTTTAAATAATATCCTTCGTGACTAGATTCGTATCCTCCGTTAGCTAACATTCTTAATAATTTTCGTTATTGGATTATAACATCTCCCGTTAATGTGCGTATCTAAAATATCTCGTTTAGGTAATTCACCCACCCGCTTATAAACTAGAGGGACTAGACTTGTCAAAAGACTAAACCTTTGACTAGGTCAAAGTGGTCAACACCCACCTCCTAATCCATTTTCCATTTCATTTCCCTTTTCTTAAATACTTTCACCATTTTTCTCTCAATCTTCAAGACAAGAATTCATCATCTAAATTCGGATTAGGAGGCTAGCAACAAAACAAATTACATATTTGGAATCCTCTCTTCATCCTCTACAACTCGATACCAATTTCATCTCATTTGGGTAACTTTCTAAAATTACTAGATTTTGTGTTCTTGATGTTTTTGAATTATAAAGTTGTTAATTAGTGTCTATGGCTCAAGTCTAACATGAATATATGATTTGTATGCTCGATTTGTTGTTTTGGAGTAACTAGCATGAACTTGAAAATGGGCTTGCTTAATCTTTAATTTTGGATGAGTTAATGTTGTTAAATTGTTTAAGTTCATGTTTTAATTGTGTTACTAGTATCACTAGCTTCGTTTTGATGCGTAGGTTGATTAAGAAAACTTCAAATACATGATTAGTGATTTTTGTGAATTTTGGTTAGGGTTTGATAAGCCTAAAACGAACTTTTGATGTTTTGAATGCCATGAAATGTTATTAGTAAGTGTTTAGTTGTAATGTATGTTTCATTACCTTCAAAACGGCATACCATATGTGTGAATTGAAATGTCCCGTTCTTATTGATTAAAAACGTTCCATATTAATTGATTTCGTTGCGAGGTTTTGACCTCTATATGAGACGTTTTTCAAAGACTGCATTCATTTTTAAAACAAACCATAACCTTTATTTCATAAATAAAGGTTTAAAAAAACTTTACGTAGATTATCAAATAATGA
Organism: Rutidosis leptorrhynchoides; assembly: GCF_046630445.1. Taxonomy (NCBI): domain Eukaryota; kingdom Viridiplantae; phylum Streptophyta; class Magnoliopsida; order Asterales; family Asteraceae; genus Rutidosis; species Rutidosis leptorrhynchoides. The sequence continues at coordinate 160,762,167 of NC_092337.1, read as the reverse complement.
TAATCTAAAATATCCTGTTTACACACGACCATTACATAATGGTTTACAAAACAAATATGTTACATCGAAATCAGTTTCTTGAATGCAGTTTTTACACAGTATCATACAAACATGGACTCCAAATCTTGTCCTTATTTTAGTATGCAACAGCGGAAGCTCTTAGTATTCACCTGAGAATAAACATGCTTTCAACGTCAACAAAAATGTTGGTGAGTTATAGGTTTAACCTATATATATCAAATCGTAACAATAGACCACAAGATTTCATATTTCAATACACATCCCATACATAGAGATAAAAATCATTCATATGGTGAACACCTGGTACCCGACATTAACAAGATGCATATATAAGAATATCCCCATCATTCCGGGACACCCTTCGGATATGATATAAATTTCGAAGTACTAAAGCATCCGGTACTTTGGATGGGGTTTGTTAGGCCCAATAGATCTATCTTTAGGATTCGCGTCAATTAGGGTGTCTGTTCCCTAATTCTTAGATTACCAGACTTAATAAAAAGGGGCATATTCGATTTCGATAATTCAACCATATAATGTAGTTTCACGTATTTGTGTCTATTTTGTAAATCATTTATAAAACCTGCATGTATTCTCATCCCAAAAATATTAGATTTTAAAAGTGGGACTATAACTCACTTTCACAGATTTTTACTTCGTCGGGAAGTAAGACTTGGCCACTGATTGATTCACGAACCTATAACAATATATACATATATATCAAAGTATGTTCAAAATATATTTACAACACTTTTAATATATTTTGATGTTTTAAGTTTATTAAGTCAGCTGTCCTCGTTAGTAATCTACAACTAGTTGTCCACAGTTAGATGTACAGAAATAAATCGATAAATATTATCTTGAATCAATCCATGACTCAGTGTATACGTATCTCAGTATTGATCACAACTCAAACTATATACATTTTGGAATCAACCTCAACCGTGTATAGCTAACTCCAACATTCACATATAGAGTGTCTATGGTTGTTCCGAAATATATATAGATGTGTCGACATGATAGGTCAAAACATTGTATACATGTCTATGGTATCTCAAGATTACATAATATACAATACAAGTTGATTAAGTTATGGTTGGAATAGATTTGTTACCAATTTTCACGTAGCTAAAATGAGAAAAATTATCCAATCTTATTTTACCCATAACTTCTTCATTTTAAATCCGTTTTGAGTGAATCAAATTGCTATGGTTTCATATTGAACTCTATTTTATGAATCTATACAGAAAAAGTATAGGTTTATAGTCGGAAAAATAAGTTACAAGTCATTTTTGTAAAGGTATTCATTTCAGTCGAAAGAACGACGTCTAGATGACCATTTTAGAAAACATACTTCCACTTTGAGTTTAACCATAATTTTTGGATATAGTTTCATGTTCATAATAAAAATCATTTTTTCAGAATAACAACTTTTAAATCAAAGTTTATCATAGTTTTTAATTAACTAACCCAAAACAGCCCGCGGTGTTACTACGACGGCGTAAATCCGGTTTTACGGTGTTTTTCGTGTTTCCAGGTTTTAAATCATTAAGTTAGCATATCATATAGATATATAACATGTGTTTAGTTGATTTTAAAAGTCAAGTTAGAAGAATTAACTTTTATTTGCGAACAAGTTTAGAATTAACTAAACTATGTTCTAGTGATTACAAGTTTAAACCTTCGAATAAGATAGCTTTATATGTATGAATTAAATGATGTTATGAACATCATTACTACCTCAAGTTCCTTGGATAAACCTACTATAAATGAGAAAAATAGATCTAGCTTCAAAGGATCCTTGGATGGCTTCAAAGTTCTTGAAGCAGAATCATGACACGAAAACAATTTCAAGTAAGATTTCCACTCGAAATAAGATTGTTATAGTTATAGAAATTGAATTAAAGTTTGAATATGATTATTACCTTGTATTAGAAAGATAACCTACTGTAAGTAACAAAGGTTTCTTGATCTTGGATGATTACTTGGAATGGATTTAGAAAACTTGGAAGTAAACTTGCAATCTTAGAAGTATTCTTGATTTTATGAAACTAGAACTTTTGGAATTTATGAAGAACACTTAGAACTTGAAGATAGAACTTGAGAGAGATCAATTAGATGAAGAAAATTGAAGAATGAAAGTGTTTGTAGGTGTTTTTGGTCGTTGGTGTATGGATTAGATATAAAGGATATGTAATTTTGTTTTCGTGTAAATAAGTCATGAATGATTACTCATATTTTTGTAATTTTATGAGATATTTCATGCTAGTTGCCAAATGATGGTTCCCACATGTGTTAGGTGACTCACATGGGCTGCTAAGAGCTGATCATTGAAGTGTATATACCAATATTACATACATCTAAAAGCTGTGTATTGTACGAGTACGAATACGGGTGCATACGAGTAGAATTGTTGATGAAACTGAATGAGGATGTAATTGTAAGCATTTTTGTTAAGTAGAAGTATTTTGATAAGTGTCTTGAAGTCTTTCAAAAGTGTATGAATACATATTAAAACACTACATGTATATACATTTTAACTGAGTCGTTAAGTCATCGTTAGTCGCTACATGTAAATGTTGTTTTGAAACCTTTAGGTTAACGATCTTGTTGAATGTTGTTAACCCATTGTTTATTATAACAAATGAGATGTTAAATTGTTATATTATCATGATATTATGATATATAATATATCTTAGTATGATGTATATACAGTTAAATGTCGTTACAACGATAATCGTTACATATATGTCTCGTTTCGAAATCATTAAGTTAGTAGTCTTATTTTTACATATGTATTTCATTGTTAATACACTTAATAATATATTTACTTATCATTTAACATAATTAATCAAGTGTATCAATATCTTAATATGATTCATATGTACCTAGTAAGACGTTGTTACAACGATAATCGTTATATATATCGTTTTCGAGTTTCTTAAATTAATAGTCTCATTTTTATGTATATAACTCATTGTTAAAATACCTAATGAGATACATACTTATAATAAAATCATGTTAACTATATATATAATCATATATATGTCATCATATAGTTTTTACAAGTTTTAACGTTCGTGAATCACCGGTCAACTTGGGTGGTCAATTGTCTATATGAAACCTATTTCAATTAATCAAGTCTTAACAAGTTTGATTGCTTAACATGTTGGAAACACTTAATCATGTAAATAATAATTTCATTTAATATATATATAAACATGGAAAAGTTCGGGTCACTACAGTACCTACCCGTTAAATAAATTTCGTCCCGAAATTTTAAGCAGTTGGAGGTGTTGACGTATCTTCTGGAAATAAATGCGGGTATTTCTTATTCATCTGATCTTCTCATTCCCAGGTGAACTCGGGTCCTCTACGAGCATTCCATCGAACCTTAACAATTGGTATCTTGTTTTGCTTAAGTCTTTTAACCTCACGATCCATTATTTCGACGGGTTCTTCGATAAATTGAAGTTTTTCGTTGATTTGGATTTCATCTAACGGAATAGTGAGATCTTATTTAGCAAAACATTTCTTCAAATTCGAGACATGGAAAGTGTTATGTACAGCCGCGAGTTATTGAGGTAACTCAAGTCGGTAAGCTACTGGTCCGACACGATCAATAATCTTGAATGGTCCAATATACCTTGGATTTAATTTCCCTCGTTTACCAAATCGAACAACGCCTTTCCAAGGTGCAACTTTAAGCATGACCATATCTCCAATTTCAAATTCTATATCTTTTCTTTTAATGTCAGCGTAGCTCTTTTGTCGACTTTGGGCGGTTTTCAACCGTTGTTGAATTTTGATGATCTTCTCGGTAGTTTCTTGTATTATCTCCGGACCCGTAATCTATCTATCCCCCACTTCACTCCAACAAATCGGAGACCTTTAATTTCTTCCATAAAGTGCTTCAAATGGCGCCATCTCAATGCTTGAATGGTAGCTGTTGTTGTAGGAAAATTCTGCTAACGGTAGATGTCGATCCCAACTGTTTCCGAAATCAATAACACAAGCTCGTAGCATGTCTTCAAGCATTTGTATCGTCCTTTCGCTCTGCCCATCAATTTGTGGATGATAGGCAGTACTCATGTCTAGAAGAGTTCCTAATGCTTGCTGTAATGTCTGCCAGAATCTTGAAATAAATCTTCCATCCCTATCAGAGATAATAGAGATTGGTATTCCATGTCTGGAGAAGACTTCCTTCAAATACAGTCATGCTAACTTCTCCATCTTGTCATCTTCTCTTATTGGCAGGAAGTGTGCTGATTTGGTGAGACGATCAACTATTACCCAAATAGTATCAAAACCACTTGCAGTCCTTGGCAATTTAGTGATGAAATCCATGGTAATGTTTTCCCATTTCCATTCCGGGATTTCGGGTTGTTGAAGTAGACCTGATGGTTTCTGATGCTCAGCTTTGACCTTAGAACACGTCAAACATTCTCCTACGTATTTAGCAACATCGGCTTTCATACCCGGCCACCAAAAATGTTTCTTGAGATTCTTGTACATCTTTCCCGTTCCAGGATGTATTGAGTATCTGGTTTTATGAGCTTCTCTAAGTACCATTTCTCTCATATCTCCAAATTTTTGTACCCAAATCCTTTCAGCCCTATACCGGGTTCCGTCTTCCCGAATATTAAGATGCTTCTCCGATCCTTTGGGTATTTCATCCTTTAAATTTCCCTCTTTTAAAACTCCTTGTTGCGCCTCTTTTATTTGAGTAGTAAGGTTATTGTGAATCATTATATTAATAGATTTTACTCGAATGGGTTCTCTGTCCTTTCTGCTCAAGGCGTCGGCTACCACATTTGCCTTCCCCGGGTGGTAACGAATCTCAAAGTCATAATCATTCAACAATTCAATCCACCTACGCTGCCTCATATTCAGTTGTTTCTGATTAAATATGTGTTGAAGACTTTTGTGGTCGGTATATATAATACTTTTGACCCCATATAAGTAGTGCCTCCAAGTCTTTAATGCAAAAACAACCGCGCCTAATTCCAAATCATGCGTCGTATAATTTTGCTCGTGAATCTTCAATTGTCTAGACGCATAAGCAATCACCTTCGTCCGTTGCATTAATACACAACCGAGACCTTGCTTTGATGCGTCACAATAAATCCCAAAATCATCATTCCCTTCAGGCAATGACAATATAGGTGCCGTAGTTAGCTTTTTCTTCAATAATTGAAACGCCTTCTCTTGTTCATCCTTCCATTCAAATTTCTTCCCTTTATGCGTTAATGCAGTCAAGGGTTTTGCTATTTTGGATAAATCTTGGATGAATCTTCTGTAGTAACCAGCCAATCCTAAAAATTGACGTATATGCTTCGGAGTTTTTGGGGTTTCCCACTTTTCAACGGTTTCGATCTTTGCCGGGTCCACCTGGATACCTTCTTTGTTCACTATGTGACCGAGGAATTGAACTTCTTCCAACCAAAATTCACACTTTAAAAACTTAGCGTACAGTTTTTCTTTCCTCAATACTTCTAGCACTTTTCTCAAATGTTCTTCGTGCTCTTGATCATTCTTTGAGTAAATAAGTATGTCATCAATGAAAACAATGACAAACTTGTCAAGATATGGCCCACACACTCGGTTCATAAGGTCCATGAACACAGCTGGTGCGTTAGTCAATCCAAACGGCATAACCATAAACTCGTAATGACCATAACGCGTCCTAAAAGCAGTTGTTGGAATATCATCCTACTTTACTCGCATTTGATGATATCCAGAACGTAAATCGATCTTCGAATAATCCGAAAAGCCTTGTAGTTGATTAAATAAGTCGTCGATTCTCGGTAGTGGGTAGCGGTTCTTGATGGTAAGTTTGTTCAACTCTCGGTAGTCGATACACAACCTGAATGTACCATCTTTCTTCTTGACAAACAAAACAGGAGCTCCCCACGGTGATGTGCTTGGTCGAATGAAACCACATTCTATCAGTTTGTGGATGATAGGCAGTACTCATGTCTAGACGAGTTCCTAATGCTTGCTGTAATGTCTGCCAGAATCTTGAAATAAATCTGCCATCCCTATCAGAGATAATAGAGATTGGTATTCCATGTCTGGAGACGACTTCCTTCAAATACAGTCGTGCTAACTTCTCCATCTTGTCATCTTCTCTTATTGGCAGTAAATGTGCTGATTTGGTGAGACGATCAACTATTACCCAAATAGTATCAAAACCACTTGCAGTCCTTGGCAATTTAGTGATGAAATCCATGGTAATGTTTTCCCATTTCCATTCTGGGATTTTGGGTTGTTGAAGTAGACCTGATGGTTTCTGATGCTCAGCTTTGACCTTAGAACACGTCAAATATTCTCCTACGTATTTAGGAACATCGGCTTTCATACCCGGCCACCAAAAATATTTCCTGAGATCCTTGTACATCTTCCCCGTTCCAGGATGTATTGAGTATCTCGTTTTATGAGCGTCTCTAAGTACCATTTCTCTCATATCTCCAAATTTTGGTATCCAAATCCTTTCAGCCCTATACCGGGTTCCGTCTTCCCGAATATTAAGATGTTTCTCCGATCCTTTGGGTATTTCATCCTTTAAATTTCCCTCTTTTAAAACTCCTTGTTGCGCCTCCTTTATTTGAGTAGTAAGGTTATTATGAATCATTATATTCATAGATTTTACTCGAATGGGTTCTCTGTCCTTCCTGCTCAAGGCATCGGCTACCACATTTGCCTTCTCCGGGTGGTAACGAATCTCAAAGTCGTAATCATTCAATAATTCAATCTACCTACGCTGCCTCATATTCTGTTGTTTCTGATTAAATATGTGTTGAAGACTTTTGTGGTCAGTATATATAATACTTTTGACCCCATATAAGTAGTGCCTCCAAGTCTTTAATGCAAAAACAACCGCGCCTAATTCCAAATCATGCGTCGTAAAATTTTGTTCGTGAATCTTCAATTGTCTAGACGTAAGCAATCACCTTCGTTCGTTGCATTAATACACAACCGAGACCATGCTTTGATGCGTCACAATAAATCACAAAATCATCATTCCCTTCAGGCAATGACAATATAGGTGCCGTAGTTAGCTTTTTCTTCAATAACTGAAACGCTTTCTCTTGTTCATCATTCCATTCAAATTTCTTCCCTTTATGCGTTAATGCAGTCAAGGGTTTTTCTATTCTGGAAAAGTCTTGGATGAACCTTCTGTAGTAACCAGCTAGTCCTAAAAACTGGCGTATGTGTTTCGGAGTTTTTGGGGTTTCCCACTTTTCAACAGTTTCTATCTTTGCCGGATCCACCTTAATACCTTCTTTGTTCACTATGTGACCGAGGAATTGAACTTCTTCCAACCAAAATGCACACTTTGAAAACTTAGCGTACAATTCTTCCTTCCTCAATACTTCTAACACCTTTCTCAAATGTTCACCATGTTCTTGGTCATTCTTTGAGTAAATAAGTATGTCATCAATGAAAACAATGACAAACTTATCAAGGTATGGTCCACACACTCGGTTCATAAGGTCCATGAACACAGCTGGTGCATTAGTTAAACCAAACGGCATGACCATAAACTCGTAATGACCGTAACGTGTTCTGAAAGCAGTCTTTGGAATATCATATTCTTTCACCCGCATTTGATGATACCCGGAACGTAAGTCAATCTTTGAATAAACAGACGAGCCTTGTAGTTGATCAAATAAGTCGTCGATTGTCGGTAGTGGGTAGCGGTTCTTGATGGTAAGTTTGTTCAACTCTCGGTAGTCGATACACAACCTGAATGTACCATCTTTCTTCTTGACAAACAAAACAGGAGCTCCCCACGGTGATGTGCTTGGTCGAATGAAACCAAGCTCTAAAAGTTCTTGTAATTATCTTTGCAGTTCTTTCATCTCGCTGGGTGCGAGTCTGTAAGGAGCACGAGCTATTGGTGCAGCTCCTGGTACAAGATCTATTTGAAATTCAACGGATCGCTGTGGGGGTAATCCCGGTAATTCTTTCGGAAATACATCGGGAAATTCTTTTGCAATGGGAACATCATTGATGCTCTTTTCTTCAGTTTGTACTTTCTCGACGTGTGCTAGAACAGCATAGCAACCTTTTCTTATTAGTTTTTGTGCCTTCAAATTACTAATAATATGTAGCTTCGTGTTGCCCTTTTCTCCGTACACCATTAAGGGTTCTCCTTCTTCTCGTACAATGCGAATTGCATTTTTATAACATACGATCTCTGCTTTCACCTTCTTCAGCCAGTCCATGCCAACTATTACATCAAAACTCCCTAACTCTACTGGTATCAAATCAATCTTAAATATTTCGCTACCCAGTTTAATTTCTCGATTCCGGCATATATTATCTGCTGAAAATAATTTACCGTTTGCTAATTCGAGTAAAAATTTACTATCCAACGGCGTCAATGGACAACTTAATTTAGCACAAAAATCTCTACTCATATAGCTTCTATCCGCACCCGAATCAAATAAAACGTAAGCAGATTTATTGTCAATAAGAAACGTACCCGTAACAAGCTCCGGGTCTTCCTGTGCCTCTGCCGCATTAATATTGAAAACTCTTCCGCGGCCTTGTCCATTCGTGTTCTCCTGGTTCGGGCAATTTCTAATAATGTGGCCCGGTTTTCCACATTTATAACAAACTACATTGGCATAACTTGCTCCGACACTACTTGCTCCGCCATTACTCGTTCCGACACCATTTGTTCCTTTCGTTCTATTAACCCCTGGTCCGTAGACCTCACACTTCACCGCGCTATGACCATTTCTTTTACACTTGTTGCAAAATTTGGTGCAGAACCCCGAGTGATACTTTTCACACCTTTGGCATAGCTGCTTCTGATTGTTGTTGTTGTTGCGGTTATTATTGTTGTTGGGATGATTGTTGTAGTTGCTGTTGTTGTTGTTGTTGTTGTTGTTGTTGTTGTTGGGCCGTTTGTTGTAGTTGCGATTGATGTTGCGATTGCTGGGATAATTGTTGCGATTATTATTGTAATTTCTGTTGTTGTTGTATTGGTGATTCTTATCACCGTTTTCCTCCCACTTTCTTTTGACTTGCTTCACATTGGCCTCTTCAGTCGTCTGTTCTTTAATTCTTTCCTTAATCTGGTTCATTAGTTTGTGAGCCATTCTACATGCCTGTTGTTTGGAGGCGGGCTCGTGTGAACTTATATCTTCTTGGATTATTTCCGGTAATCCTTTCACAAACGCGTCGATCTTCTCTTCCTCATCTTCGAACGCTCCCGGATACAATAGGCACAATTCTGTGAATCATCTTTCGTACGTGGTAATATCAAATCCTTGGGTTCGTAACCCTCTAAGTTCTGTCTTGAGCTAATTGACCTCGGTTCTGGGACGGTACTTCTCGTTCATCAAGTGCTTGAATGCTGACCACGGTAGTGCGTACGCATCATCTTGTCCCACTTGCTCTAGATAGGTATTCCACCATGTTAACGCAGAACCTGTGAAGGTATGCGTAGCGTACTTCACTTTGTCCTCTTCAGTACACTTACTTATGGCAAACACCGATTCAACCTTCTCGGTCCACCGTTTCAATCCGATCGGTCCTTCAGTTCCATCAAATTCCAAAGGTTTGCAGGCAGTGAATTCTTTGTAGGTGCATCCTACACGATTTCATGTACTGCTAGATCCAAGGTTATTGTTGGTATGTAGCGCAGCCTGTACTACGGCTATGTTTGAAGCTAGAAAAGTACGGAATTCCTCTTCATTCATATTCACGGTGTGTCGAGTAGTCGGTGCCATTTCCTTCAAAATAGTCAAATGGAACAAGTTAATCATACAGAATATTAAGAGTAGTTAATAGTATTTCGTAGCATAATATGAACTCATTTATAAAAGCTTTTTCTTCATATTAGCGTTTTATAAGTTTAAATTCGGGTAGTACCTACCCATTAAGTTCATACTTAGTAGCTAATATACAATTCAACTACTACAATTCTATATGAAAAACTGATTATAATAATATTTCGCGTTCAAACTTTTATACAATATTTTACAAACTTACAATACCGCTTATTTTACATAAAGCATGAAATATAGCACACAATAACTTTGATACAAGATAGTTGTGAAGATAATTCTAGCTAGTACACAAGTCGTTCAGCAAAGGCAATAAAGACATGTAATTCATACGTCCAGAAACAAGTCATGCATTCTGGTTTTACTAGGACTACTTGCCATCCTTGGTCTTGTGGAACATAACCGTTATGGCCGTTGATAAGACAGCGTGTTGTAACGTTGTCAAAGGGACGAGGGTTACGTAACGACCAACAGTCTCGTAATAACCTAAAAACCTCATTTCTTACCCCAATTACCGACTCCGTCACTTGTGGGAACGTTTTGTTTAATAGTTGTAGCCCGATGTTCTTTTTCTCACTTTGGTGAGAAACGAACATTACTAACCCGTAAGAATAGCATGCTTCTTTATGTTGCATGTTAGCCGCTTTTTCTAAATCATGAAGTCCTATATTCGGATACATTGAGTCAAAATAATTTCTTAACCCGTTGCGTAAAATAGCATTTGGGTTCCCCGCAAAATATGCGTCAAAGTAAACACATCGTAACTTATGGGTTTCCCAATGTGATATCCCCCATCTTTCAAACGAAAGTCTCTTATAAACCAAGATATTCTTGGAACGTTCTTCGAATGTCTTACAAACTGATCTCGCCTTAAATAGTTGTGCCGAGGAATTCTGACCGACTCTAGACAAGATTTCATCAATCATGTCTCCGGGTAGGTCTCTTAAAATATTGGGTTGTCTATCCATTTTGTGTTTTTAAACTGTAAAATAGATAAGAGTTAGATTCATAAAAAAATACTTATTAATACAAGAAATTTTTACATATATCATAAAGCATAAGCACACTATATTACATATATTACACCACACGAATACAACTATCTTATTCCGACTCGCTCGTTTCTTCTTCTTCGGTTTTGGTTCGTTTTGCCAAGTTTCTAGGGATATATGATGTTCCCCTAATACTAGCTGTCTTTTTCCACAACGGTTTAGAAAAACCTGGTGGTTTAGAGGTTCCCGGGTCATTGTTACAACTTAAGGACTTCGGGGGTTGACGATACATATAAAGTTCATCGGGGTTGGAATTAGATTTCTCTATTTTATGCCCTTTTCCTTATTATTTTCTTTTGCTTTCTTAAATTCAGTTGGGGTAATTTCTATAACATCATCGGAATTCTCGTCGGAATCCGTTTCATCGGAGAATTGGTAATCCTCCCAATATTTTGCTTCCTTGGCGGAAACACCATTGACCATAATTAACCTTGGTCGGTTGGTTGAGGATTTTCTCTTACTTAACTGTTTTATTATTTTCCCCACCGGTTCTATTTCCTCCTCCGGTTCCTCCTCTTCCGGTTCTGATTCTTCTTCCGGTTCTGATTCTTCTTCCGGTTCCTCTTCGGGAACTTGTGAATCAGTCCAATATATATTCGAATCTTCATTATTATTATGTGAGTCAATGGGATTTGTGCTAGAGGTAGACATCTATCACACAATATCAAACATGTTAAGAGATTAATATATCACATAATATATACATGTTAATAATATATAGTTTCCAACAAAAATGTTAAGCAATCATTTTTAAAGAAAACACGGTCGAAGTCCAGACTCACTAATGCATCCTAACAAACTCGATAAGACACACTATTGCAAATTTTCTGGTTCTCTAAGACCAACGCGAGGATACCAACTGAAATGTCTCGTTCTTATTGATTAAAAACGTTCCATATTAATTGATTTCGTTGCGAGGTTTTGACCTCTATATGAGACGTTTTTCAAAGACTGCATTCATTTTTAAAACAAACCATAACCTTTATTTCATAAATAAAGGTTTAAAAAAACTTTACATATATTATCAAATAATGATAATCTAAAATATCCTGTTTACACACGACCATTACATAATGGTTTACAATACAAATATGTTACATCGAAATCAGTTTCTTGAATGCAGTTTTTACATAATATCATACAAACATGGACTCCAAATCTTGTCCTTATTTTAGTATGCAACAGTGGAAGCTCTTAGTATTCACCTGAGAATAAACATGCTTTAAACGTCAACAAAAATGTTGGTGAGTTATAGGTTTAACCTATATATATCAAATCGTAACAATAGACCACAAGATTTCATATTTCAATACACATCCTATACATAGAGATAAAAATCATTCATATGGTGAACACCTGGTAACCGACATTAACAAGATGCATATATAAGAATATCCCCATCATTCCGGGACACCCTTCGAATATGATATAAATTTCGAAGTACTAAAGCATCCGGTACTTTGGATGGGGTTTGTTAGGCCCAATAGATCTATCTTTAGGATTCACGTCAATTAGGGTGTCTGTTCCCTAATTCTTAGATTACCAGACTTAATAAAAAGGGGCATATTCGATTTTGATAATTCAACCATATAATGTAGTTTCACGTACTTGTGTCTATTTTGTAAATCATTTATAAAACCTGCATGTATTCTCATCCCAAAAATATTAGATTTTAAAAGTGGGACTATAACTCACTTTCACAGATTTTTACTTCGTCCGGAAGTAAGACTTGGCCACTGGTTGATTCACGAACCTATAACAATATATACATATATATCAAAGTATGTTCAAAATATATTTACAACACTTTTAATATATTTTGATGTTTTAAGTTTATTAAGTCAGCTGTCCTCGTTAGTAATCTACAACTAGTTGTCCACAGTTAGATGTACAGAAATAAATCGATAAATATTATCTTGAATCAATCCATGACCCAGTGTATACGTATCTCAGTATTGATCACAACTCAAACTATATATATTTTGGAATCAACCTCAACCCTGTATAGCTAACTCCAACATTCACATATAGAGTGTCTATGGTTGTTCCGAAATATATATAGATGTGTCGACATGATAGGTCGAAACATTGTATACGTGTCTATGGTATCTCAAGATTACATAATATACAATACAAGTTGATTAAGTTATGGTTGAAATAGATTTGTTACCAATTTTCACGTAGCTAAAATGAGAAAAATTATCCAATCTTGTTTTACCCATAACTTCTTCATTTTAAATCCGTTTTGAGTGAATCAAATTGCTATGGTTTCATATTGAACTCTATTTTTTGAATCTAGACAGAAAAAGTATAGGTTTATAGTCGGAAAAATAAGTTACAAGTCGTTTTTGTAAAGGTAGTCATTTCAGTCGAAAGAACGACGTCTAGATGACCATTTTAGAAAACATACTTCCACTTTGAGTTTAACCATAATTTTTGGATATAGTTTCATGTTCATAATAAAAATCATTTTCTCAGAATAACAACTTTTAAATCAAAGTTTATCATAGTTTTTAATTAACTAACCCAAAACAGCCCGCGGTGTTACTACGACGGCGTAAATCCGGTTTTACGGTGTTTTTCGTGTTTTCAGGTTTTAAATCATTAAGTTAGCATATCATATAGATATAGAACATGTGTGTAGTTAATTTTAAAAGTCAAGTTAGAAGGATTAACTTTTGTTTGCGAACAAGTTTAGAATTAACTAAACTATGTTCTAGTGATTACGAGTTTAAACCTTCGAATAAGATAGTTTTATATATATGAATCGAATGATGTTATGAACATCATTACTACCTCAAGTTCCTTGGATAAACCTACTAGAAATGAGAAAAATAGATCTTGCTTCAAAGGATCCTTGGATGGCTTGAAAGTTCTTGAAGCAGAATCATGACACGAAAACAATTTCAAGTAAGATTTCCACTCGAAATAAGATTGTTATAGTTATAGAAATTGAATTAAAGTTTGAATATGATTATTACCTTGTATTAGAAAGATAACCTACTATAAGTAACAAAGGTTTCTTGATCTTAGATGATTACTTGGAATGGATTTAGAAAACTTAGAAGTAAACTTGCAATCTTGGAAGTATTCTTGATTTTATGAAACTAGAACTTTTGGAATTTATGAAGAACACTTAGAACTTGAAGATGTAACTTTAGAGAGATCAATTAGATGAAGAAAATTGAAGAATGAAAGTGTTTGTAGGTATTTTTGGTCGTTGGTGTATGGATTAGATATAAAGGATATGTAATTTTGTTTTCATGTAAATAAGTCATGAATGATTACTCATATTTTTATAATTTTATGAGATATTTCATGGTAGTTGCCAAATGATGGTTCCCACATGTGTTAGGTGACTCACATGGGCTGCTAAGAGCTGATCATTGGAGTGTATATACCAATAGTACATACATCTAAAAGCTGTGTATTGTACGAGTATGAATACGGGTGCATACGAGTAGAATTGTTGATGAAACTGAACGAGGATGTAATTGTAAGCATTTTTGTTAAGTAGAAGTATTTTGATAAGTGTCTTGAAGTCTTTCAAAAGTGTATGAATACATATTAAAACACTACATGTATATACATTTTAACTGAGTCGTTAAGTCATCGTTAGTCGTTACATGTAAATGTTGTTTTGAAACCTTTAGGTTAACGATCTTGTTGAATGTTGTTAACCCATTGTTTATTATAACAAATGAGATGTTAAATTATTATATTATCATGATATTATGATATATAATATATCTTAGTATGATGTATATACAGTTAAATGTCGTTACAACGATAATCGTTACATATATGTCTCGTTTCGAAGTCATTAAGTTAGTAGTCTTATTTTTACATATGTATTTCATTGTTAATACACTTAATAATATATTTACTTATCATTTAACATAATTAACCAACTGTATCAATATCTTAATATGATTCATATGTACCTAGTAAGTCGTTGTTATAACGATAATCGTTATATATATCATTTTCGAGTTTCTTAAATTAATAGTCTCATTTTTATGTATATAACTCATTGTTAAAATACCTAATGCGATACATACTTATAATAAAATCATGTTAACTATATATATAACCATATATATGTCATCGTATAGTTTTTACAAGTTTTAACGTTCGTGAATCACTAGTCAACTTGGGTGGTCAATTGTCTATATGAAACCTATTTCAATTAATCAAGTCTTAACAAGTTTGATTGCTTAACATGTTGGAAACACTTAATCATGTAAATAACAATTTCATTTAATATATATATAAACATGGAAAAGTTCGGGTCACTACATGAATTGGATTCCCGAATCTTAAAATGAGTTTTGAGAACTTGAAACTTTGAAAATAGACTTTTAATAACCACTGGACAAGAAATCGGTTATGAAAATGATGTTTTTGTTTGATGAGACATGTTTGGTTGTATTCCTTGTCAAATTAGCTTTCTAACGATATAAAGTGCGAGTTCTAAGTGTTAGCGGTTTGTGATTTATGCTTGAAAGAGTTTTGATTTGAGACTTGGACATTTGAGACTGACCAGGTACCAGCTTCCGTTAAATGCCGCGGCACGGCAGTCTTGGGTCGCGGCGCGATCTAAGGCGTGTTCAGGTTCTGACCTACTTGTCAATTATATAAAAATGTTTGGCACGCTATGGACCTCCGATTCACATGTAACTTGTTCTAATATGCTTATATATGAATAACTAGCACAGAAAAATAGTTCGGGACCCGACCCGAACGTGTTGACTTTTTCATTGACTTTGACCCGACTCAAGTTTGACTTTTTTCAAACTTAACCAAATGATTATGCAATCTTTCTAACATGATTCTTTACTTGTATCTTGCATGAAACTTGACAATTTGATTCGCATGCTATATAATCGAGTCGTAACGAGCCATAGGACTAATTGAACATCTTTGACCGATCGTGTTTACCATTATTGATACAACCCTAATTGTTTAGGTCAATACTAAACAACTTTCATGCACACGTTTACTTTGTGAAGTACCTTTATTACTCATGCACTCGAGTTGAGATCATAGTCCCATCTTTCAACAACTTTTATACTTTAAATCATGGGATGAGAAACATATACAGTTTTATACTACATACTTTTATTCTTTGAACACAAGTACGAAAACAAACATTCCACGTGCGAGTTTAGAACGAAATGCCTCAATTCGATTATCATTAGTTACACTTGCCGGGTGTAAGCGAGAACTTATGTTGTATGGATCCATATGGGTTTGACAAACCCTCATTCGGACGGTTCGCTACCGTTATGCGGATGAAATATATTTTTGTGTTTTAGTGTAGGTTCTAACACTGTGTGATGGGGTAACGTTGGTTAAGTCTTGATAATTGAGTGCTCGCGTATAACAACACTTTTGGAATGCAAATGTTTTAGATAATCTACGTTATGGGAATACAAAATCTTGTGGTTCAAAGACAACGTTTATTACTACACCTATGATTTCACCAACATTTTTCGTTGACAGTTTTCTATATGTTTTCTCAGGTTCTTGAATGATATATGATACATACTTCCGCTCACTTTTGATACTTGCTTGGATGTCGAGTATACATGCATACATGGAGCATCTTTTGACTTTACTTTTACTTGTGTCGCATGGGTTTCATTTGTACTTATAAACTTTGTAACGTAACTCGTTGTAGAACTACTTTTGTAAACTTGAACCATCCTTACATTTGAAATGAATGCGACATGTTTTGGTCAAACATCATTTTAAAGACTTATGACCACGTAACGGGACCTAAGTGGACGGCGCCGTCAATGACGTTTTAGTCGGGTCGCTACAGATGGTATCAGAGCGTTGGTTGTAGGGATTTAGAGTTCATTTGTATCAACCCCGAGTCATAGGGTACATTAGTGAATCTACACTACAACCGGCATATAGACTTGAAGTAGGAATTACTTAACTACTTGTGCATTATACTCGAACTCTCCTATCATATCTAACTCTTATTCGCTCTTGATCTTACGTTGATGAATTTTGTTGACGCGCCTCCTTGACCTTATGAAGTAATGTTAAATGCACATGTGAATCAGGGTAATATAATTTCCGGGATAATATTACGGTGATTCACATGGACATTCCGACATTATGACATAAAGAATTGAAGGCGAGTCAAGGAAAATTTTCTCTACATCATCATTCCATATCATGATTAGTATTGTTGAGAATACTAATCAACGATATTCTTGTGTTTTCAAGGAACAATGGATCGGTGAAGCACTCCTCCCGAAACACCTGAACAAGCTCTTCAACGCATGATAGCCACCGCCATAGGTGCGGCTATGGCTAGTATCTCCTCCGACATCAATAACAACAACCACAACCGCAATAATCATGGAGCCGGTAATTCAAATGAGGGATGCTCCTACAAAGCTTTCATGGGGTGCAAACCTCACACTTTCGATGGGACCGAGGGACCGGTTGTGCTCACCCGATGGTTTGAGCAAACAGAAGCCGTTTTTAGCATAAGTGGTTGTCGGGACCAAGACAAAGTCAAATATTCCACCCACACTTTCGCCGGTATCGCCCTCACATGGTGGAATACGTATGTTCAATCGGTGGGTATCGATGAAGCCCACACTCTCTCATGGGCTGACTTAAAGAAAAAGATGATCACCGAATACTTTCCGCGCGAAGAGACCCGTAAGCTTGAACACGAGCTAAGAACTTTAAAAGCGGTCGGGAATGATCTAAAGGCCTATAATCAACGATTTTCTGAGCTAGCCTTGATGTGCCCAAACCTCGTGACCGCCGAGTCTCTAAGGGTTGAACTTTACATGGATGGTCTCCCCAAGAGCATCAAACAAGGAGTAATGTCATCCAAACCCGCTAATCACCAAGAGGCCTTGAATATGGCCCGCCAATTGATCGAAACGGTGGACGAAATTGAAGTGCCGACATCTAAAGTCGAGGATGAGTCGGGTGACAACAAAAGAAAATGGGAAGCCCCAAATCGAGCAATGACAACAACAACAACTTTGCCAAGGAACCTTTCACCTCCGTCGGCAAGAAAAGTTATGCCGGGACTCGACCTTTTTGCAACAAATGCCACAAGCATCACTTTGGTGAATGTGGCAAACTAATTTTCCATCGGTGCCAAGGAAGTGGTCATATTGCCAAGTATTGTGGAAGTACCGCCCCCGTCACTCAAAAGGGACCTAACACACAAAAGCCGGGTATTTGCTACAAATGTGGCCAATCGGGTCATTTTAGGAATGAATGCCCAAAGAATAAAGCTAAAACCAACGCATGCGGTTGAACTTTCAACATTTGCACCCAGGATGCCTGAGATGACAATGAACTAGTCACGGGTACGTTTCTTCTCAATAACTCACGTTTCCTACTTATTCGATTCGTGTGTCGATAAATGTTTTGTATCCGAGGCTAGGAGCCTACTCTTTGCACTTCACCATTTTCCCTATACACTACTTACGCCATTCAAGTGACCAACGGGAAAACTATTACGTACCGATAATTTATCGGGGGTGTACGTTAAACTTATTGAGTGGATAATTTGAATTTTGACTTGATACCTATAGAACTAAAGAGCTCAAAACTTATTCGTTAAGAAGAAACGTTTCCCTACGATTAGGTATAGATTATTGTGAACTAATTAATTTCCGGTGTAGAACCAATATCCTTTTCCTCGTATCAATGACCTCATGACAAATTACATGGACCCCGTGTGTATTCCAAAACGACCTCTGTTCCGGTTATCATCACTTGAGGGTTAAGGGAGATGACGTCTCCTAAACCGCTTTCTGGACTCGCTACGATAGTTATAAATTTCTTTTAGTACCGTTCAGTTTATCCAAGGCACCGTCCGTACTCATAGGCCTCCTGAACCGAGTACGCAAACTTATCTAGACAAATCCGTTACCGTATTTAAATGATGTCCAAATCTATTCAAGTAAACGAACAACGTCTCCGCCTTACGCTCGAACTCTTGAGAAAAGAGCAACTCTATGCCAAATTCTCCAAGTGTGGATTTTGGTAAAACGAAGTTTAAATTTCTAGACCATGTTGTTAGTGGTCAAGATATTATGATAAATCTCACAATCGGAGAAACACGTAATCGGGAAACCCTCAAGACTCAATCATATATTCGTAAATTTTGTATCTCGCCAGTTATTACAAAAAAATAAAATAAAAAAATGGTTCCCCACTTTCCCCATGTTACTCGTCCTTTAACCTCGTTAACTCACTAAGGGGAAAACTTAAATCTCTCCGTGTCTGAACCTTGAACGTAACTATTCACACAAACCTTACCAGCTAAATTCGTTTAGCACAATGGAATTCAAACATGGAAATATTTCTACTTGAACGCTCGAAAGGCATACTCTCTCGACTCGAAATCAACGAAACTGAAATTTGCTATTTTTGCAACAACAAAAAATTTGAATACTTAATTATGGACCAGATCAACCCTCTCGTCATCACGTGCCACGTTACATAGCTCTGTTATTTCACCATTTCCATCTGATATTACTGGAACTTAAGATAACCCCCAATCCCAGGATACCACCTTCTTCTTTGACTTAACGTCCTTGTGTTTCTGATAATCGGCTAACTACTACTCAACCCCGAACTATACAACTACGCGTACTATCTCGTTCCCCTTCCAAGCCTCAACTCATGGCCACCTCAAGGTGTAAACTCATCCTATCCTAAGTTCTCGCTTCACTCGCATCTTTTTCGCTCATACTTTCGTATGAGGAAACCTTTTTATCTAAATCCTCAACGGAGAGAGAGACTCTTCATGTATTACTAGTATTCACCACGAGGGCGACTAGCCCTTACGAATTTTTTTCAGTAGCCGATAAGAAACTTGTTCCAGCAAACGCTTTTGAGCCCTAACTAACTTGTTCAAGCATATTTTAGAGGATTCTTTTGCAACACGGTGTACCATTGTCATTTATCTCGGATCGAAATACTCGTTTCATTTCTAGTTTTACAAGAAGCTTTAGGAACACGTTTAAACATGAGTACCGTGTATCATCGACAAACCAACGGACCAAGCAAATGTACAATTCAAATCTTGGAAAGACATGTTACAAACTTGTATTGTCGCCTTTAGTTGATCCCTCTTACAACGGTAGTTACCACTCGTATATTAACGCCGCACCTTTTGAAACCTTACAGCACCACAATTGTTGTTCTCTTATTCGTTGGACCGAACACTCTCGTCCTCTATACTTAGGGTCAGTTTCTTACCAAACACGTCTATTATTGCTTTAGCCGTGTTTAAGAATGGTCTTCCTAATATGAGAGGAACTCGAGAATCTTCTTCCATATCCAGAATAACAAAATCTACTAGAAATACTAAAGTACCAACTTTAACTAGCATGTTCTCCATTATCCCTCTAGGATATTTTACTGATCGATTGGCTAGTTGTATACTTATTCGTGTTGGTTTCAATTCTCCAAGGTCTAGTTTAGCGTATAGTGAATACGGCATTAGATTTATACTAGCACCTAAGTCTGCCAATGCTGTAACATCCCGCATTTTTCCGTTAAATTATTTTAACGCCCGTCTTTTTATTTTAAATAATATCCTTCGTGACTAGATTCGTATCCTCCGTTAGCTAACATTTTTAATAATTTTCATTATTGGATTATAACATCTCCCGTTAATGTGCGTATCTAAAATATCTCGTTTAGGTAATTCACCCACCCGCTTATAAACTAGAGGGACTAGACTTGCCAAAAGACCAAACCTTTGACTAGGTCAAAGTGGTCAACACCCACCTCCTAATCCATTTTCCATTTCATTTCCCTTTTCTTAAATACTTTCACCATTTTTCTCTCAATCTTCAAAACAAGAATTCATCATCTAAATTCGGATTAGGAGGCTAGCAACAAAACAAATTACATATTTGGAATCCTCTCTTCATCCTCTAAAACTCGATACCAATTTCATCTCATTTGGGTAACTTTCTAAAATTACTAGATTTTGTGTTCTTGATGTTTTTGAATTATAAAGTTGTTAATTAGTGTCTATGGCTCAAGTCTAACATGAATATATGATTTGTATGCTCGATTTGTTGTTTTGGAGTAACTAGCATGAACTTGAAAATGGGCTTGCTTAATCTTTGATTTTGGATGAGTTAATATTGTTAAATTATTTAAGTTCATGTTTTAATTGTGTTACTAGTATCACTAGCTTCGTTTTGATGCGTAGGTTGATTAAGAAAACTTCAAATACATGATTAGTGATTTTTGTGAATTTTAGTTAGGGTTTGATAAGCCTAAAGAGAACTTTTGATGTTTTGAATGCCATGAAATGTTATTAGTAAGTGTTTAGTTGTAATGTATGTTTCATTACCTTCAAAACGGCATACCATATGTGTGAATTGGATTCCCGAATCTTAAAATGAGTTTTGAGAAATTGAAATTTTGAAAATAGACTTTTAATGACCACTGGACCAGAAATCGGTTATTGAAAATGATGTTTTTGTTTGATGAGATGTGTTTGGTTGTATTCCTTGTCAAATTAGCTTTCTAACGATATAAGGTGCGAGTTCTAAGTGTTAGCGGTTTGTGATTTATGCTTGAAAGAGTTTTGATTTGAGACTTGGACATTTGAGACTGACCAGGTACCAGCTTCCGTTAAATGCCGCGGCGCGGCAGTCTTGGGTCGCGGCGCGACCTAAGGTGTGTCCAGGTTCTGACCTACTTGTCAATTATATAAAAAATGTTTGGCACGCTATTGACCTCCGATTCACATGTAACTTGTTCTAACATGCTTATATATGAATAACTAGCACAGAAAAATAGTTCGGAACCCGACCCGAACGTGTTGACTTTTTCGCTGACTTTGACCCGACTCAAGTTTGACTTTTTGTCAAACTTAACCAAATGATTATGCAATCTTTCTAACATGATTCTTTACTTGTATCTTGCATGAAACTTGACAATTTAATTCGCATGCTATATAATCGAGTCGTAACGAGCCATAGGACTAATTGAACATCTTTGACCGATCGTGTTTACCATTATTGATACAACCCTAATTGTTTAGGTCAACACTAAACAACTTTCATGCACACGTTTACTTTGTGAAGTAATTTTATTACTCGTGCACTCGAGGTGAGATCATAGCCCCATCTTTCAACAACTTTTATACTTTAAATCATGGGATGAGAAACATATACAGTTTTATACTACATACTTTTATGCTTTGAACACAAGTACGAAAACAAACATTCCACATGCGAGTTTAAAACGAAATGCCTCAATTCGATTATCATTAGTTACACTTGCCGGGTGTAAGTGAGAACTTATGTTGTATGGATCCATATGGGTTTGACAAACCCTCATTCGGACGGTTCGCTACCGTTATGCGGATGAAATATATTTTCGTGCTTTAGTGTAGGTTCTAATACTGTGTGATGGGGTAACGTTGGTTAAGTCTTGATAATTGAGTGCTCGCGTATAACAACACTTTTGGAATGCAAATCTTTTGGATAATCTACGTTATGGGAATACAAAATCTTGTGGTTCAAAGACCACGTTTATTACTACACCTATGATTTCACCAACGTTTTTCGTTGACAGGTTTCTATATGTTTTCTCAGGTTTTTGAATGATATATGATACATGCTTCTGCTCACTTTTGATACTTGCTTGGATGTCGAGTATACATGCATACATGGAGCATCTTTTGACTTTACTTTTACTTGTGTCGCATGGGTTTCATTTGTACTTATAAACTTTGTAACGTAACTCGTTGTAGAACTACTTTTGTAAACTTGAACCATCCTTACATTTGAAATGAATGCGACATGTTTTGGTCAAACGTCATTTTAAAGACTTATGACCACGTAACGGGACCTAAGTAGACGGCGCCGTCAATGACGTTTTGGTCGGGTCGCTACAAATGCTTCTATTGAACTAAGACTACCCAGAAAATATGGAATTGTGAAACTTCCTGGATCTGAAAGTTTTTCTGGTATATTATTCAACAGCACTGCAGAACAATTAGCATTCATAGTAACAGCCGAGAGTTCTTCCATTTTCTTTCTATTTGTGATTAGATCTTTCAGAAATTTAGCATATCTAGGCATTCCTGAAATCACATCAATGAAAGGAAGATTGACATTTATCTGTTTAAACATATCCAAGAATTTGGATTGCTCGACTTCAAGTCTCTCTTTTCTCATTTTACTCGGGTAAGGAAGTGGTGGTTGGTATGGTTTAACATAAGGTTTAGCCTTAATTGTGTTATCTTCATTAGCCTTTTCAACTACCGGTTCTGTTTCCTTATCTTGCTCAGACTGTGGTTCTTTTGGAGTAGGAATAGTTTCATCAGAAATTACAGGTATTTCAGGTGGTTTAAGTGTAATACCACTTCTTGTGGTAATGGCTTTAGCTGTTTCATTTCGGGGGTTAGCATTTATATCACTAGGTAGACTTCCCGGTTTTCTTTCACCTATTAACCTTGCTAGGTTACTTACTTCTTGTTCCAAATTTTGAATCGAAGCTTGTTGATTTCTAAATGCTTGAGCATTTTGTTCATTGGTTTGTTTCTGAGATGTGAAAAATTGAGTTTGAGATTCAACTAGTTTCGACATCATATCTTCTAAATTTGGCTTTTTATCATCGGTTTGTGGTGGTTTATTTTGAAAAATAGGTCTTTGCTAATTGTAAGTATTATTAGGTACTTGTTGATTGCTAGGACCTTGTTGGTTGTTGTATGGAACATTTCGGTTATAATTCTGGATTTGATTGTAGATTGGTCTTGGCGGTTGATAATTATTCTGATAATTATTTCCAGGCCTTTTGAAATGTCCCGTTCTTATTGATTAAAAACGTTCCATATTAATTGATTTCGTTGCGAGGTTTTGACCTCTATATGAGACGTTTTTCAAGGACTGCATTCATTTTTAAAACAAACCATAACCTTTATTTCATAAATAAAGGTTTAAAAATCTTTACGTAGATTATCAAATAATGATAATCTAAAATATCCTGTTTACACACGACCATTACATAATGGTTTACAATACAAATATGTTACATCAAAATCAGTTTCTTGAATGCAGTTTTTACACAATATCATACAAACATGGACTCCAAATCTTGTTCTTATTTTAGTATGCAACAGCGGAAGCTCTTAGTATTCACCTAAGAATAAACATGCTTTAAACGTCAACAAAAATGTTGGTGAGTTATAGGTTTAACCTATATATATCAAATCGTAACAATAGACCACAAGATTTCATATTTCAATACACATCCCATACATAGAGATAAAAATCATTCATATGGTGAACACCTGGTAACCAACATTAACAAGATGCATATATATAAGAATATCCCCATCATTCCGGGACACCCTTCGGATATGATATAAATTTCGAAGTACTAAAGCATCCGGTACTTTGGATGGGGTTTGTTAGGCCCAATAGATCTATCTTTATGATTCGCGTCAATTAGGGTGTCTGTTCCCTAATTCTTAGATTACCAGACTTAATAAAAAGGGGCATATTCGATTTCGATAATTCAACCATAGAATGTAGTTTCACGTACTTGTGTCTATTTTGTAAATCATTTATAAAACCTGCATGTATTCTCATCCCAAAAATATTAGATTTTAAAAGTGGGACTATAACTCACTTTCACAGATTTTTACTTCGTCGGGAAGTAAGACTTGGCCACTGGTTGATTCACGAACCTATAACAATATATACATATATATCAAAGTATGTTCAAAATATATTTACAACACTTTTAATATATTTTGATGTTTTAAGTTTATTAAGTCAGCTGTCCTCGTTAGTAACCTACAACTAGTTGTCCACAGTTAGATGTACAGAAATAAATCGATAAATATTATCTTGAATCAATCCACGACCCAGTGTATACGTATCTCAGTATTGATCACAACTCAAACTATATATATTTTGGAATCAACCTCAACCCTGTATAGCTAACTCCAACATTCACATATAGAGTGTCTATGGTTGTTCCGAAATATATATAGATGTGTCGACATGATAGGTCGAAACATTGTATACGTGTCTATGGTATCTCAAGATTACATAATATATAATACAAGTTGATTAAGTTATGGTTGGAATAGATTTGTTACCAATTTTCACGTAGCTAAAATGAGAAAAATTATCCAATCTTGTTTTACCCATAACTTCTTCATTTTAAATCCGTTTTGAGTGAATCAAATTGCTATGGTTTCATATTGAACTCTATTTTATGAATCTAAACAGAAAAGTATAGGTTTATAGTCGGAAAAATAAGTTACAAGTCGTTTTTGTAAAGGTAGTCATTTCAGTCGAAAGAACGACGTCTAGATGACCATTTTAGAAAACATACTTCCACTTTGAGTTTAACCATAATTTTTGGATATAGTTTCATGTTCATAATAAAAATCATTTTCTCAGAATAACAACTTTTAAATCAAAGTTTATCATAGTTTTTAATTAACTAACCCAAAACAGCCCGCGGTGTTACTACGACGGCGTAAATCCGGTTTTACGGTGTTTTTCGTGTTTCCAGGTTTTAAATCATTAAGTTAGCATATCATATAGATATAGAACATGTGTTTAGTTGATTTTAAAAGTCAAGTTAGAAGGATTAACTTTTGTTTGCGAACAAGTTTAGAATTAACTAAACTATGTTCTAGTGATTACGAGTTTAAACCTTCGAATAAGATAGCTTTATATGTATGAATCGAATGATGTTATGAACATCATTACTACCTTAAGTTTCTTGGATGAACCTACTGGAAAAGAGAAAAATAGATCTAGCTTCAATGGATCCTTGGATGGCTCAAAGTTCTTGAAGCAAAATCATGACACGAAAACAAGTTCAAGTAAGATCATCACTTGAAATAAGATTGTTATAGTTATAGAAATTGAACCAAAGTTTGAATATGATTATTACCTTGTATTAGAATGATAACCTACTGTAAGAAACAAAGATTTCTTGAGGTTGGATGATCACCTTACAAGATTGGAAGTGAGCTAGCAAACTTGAAAGTATTCTTGATTTTATGAAACTAGAACTTTTGGAATTTATGAAGAACACTTAGAACTTGAAGATAGAACTTGAGAGAGTTCAATTAGATGAAGAAAATTGAAGAATGAAAGTGTTTGTAGGTGTTTTTGGTCGTTGGTGTATGGATTAGATATAAAGGATATGTAATTTTGTTTTCATGTAAATAAGTCATGAATGATTACTCATATTTTTGTAATCTTATGAGATATTTCATGCTAGTTGCCAAATGATGGTTCCCACATGTGTTAGGTGACTCACATGGGCTGCTAAGAGCTGATCATTGGAGTGTATATACCAATAGTACATACATCTAAAAGCTGTGTATTGTACGAGTACGAATACGGGTGCATACGAGTAGAATTGTTGATGAAACTGAACGAGAATGTAATTGTAAGCATTTTTGTTAAGTAGAAGTATTTTGATAAGTGTATTGAAGTCTTTCAAAAGTGTATAAATACATATTAAAACACTACATGTATATACATTTTAACTGAGTCGTTAAGTCATCGTTAGTCGTTACATGTAAGTGTTGTTTTGAAACCTTTAGGTTAACGATCTTGTTAAATGTTGTTAACCCAATGTTTATAATAACAAATGAGATTTTAAATTATTATATTATCATGATATTATCATGTATGAATATCTCTTAATATGATATATATACATTAAATGTCTTTACAACGATAATCGTTACATATATGTCTCGTTTAAAAATCATTAAGTTAGTAGTCTTGTTTTTACATATGTAGTTCATTGTTAATATACTTAATGATATGTTTACTTATCATAGTATCATGTTAACTATATATATATCCATATATATATCATCATATAGTTTTTACAAGTTTTAACGTTCGTGAATCACCGGTCAACTTGGGTGGTCAATTGTCTATATGAAACATATTTCAATTAATCAAGTCTTAACAAGTTTGATTGCTTAACATGTTGGAAACATTTAATCATGTAAATATCAATCTCAATTAATATATATAAACATGGAAAAGTTCGGGTCACTACAGTACCTACCCGTTAAATAAATTTCGTCCCGAAATTTTAAGCTGTTGAAGGTGTTGACGAATCTTCTGGAAATAGATGCGGGTATTTATTCTTCATCTGATCTTCACGCTCCCAGGTGAACTCGGGTCCTCTACGAGCATTCCATCGAACCTTAACAATTGGTATCTAGTTTTGCTTAAGTCTTTTAACCTCACGATCCATTATTTCGACGGGTTCTTCGATGAATTGGAGTTTTTCGTTGATTTGGATTTCATCTAACGGAATAGTGAGATCTTCTTTAGCAAAACATTTCTTCAAATTCGAGACGTGGAAAGTGTTATGTACAGCCGCGAGTTGTTGAGGTAACTCAAGTCGGTAAGCTACTGGTCCGACACGATCAATAATCTTGAATGGTCCAATATACCTTGGATTTAATTTCCCTCGTTTACCAAATCGAACAACGCCTTTCCAAGGTGAAACTTTAAGCATGACCATCTCTCCAATTTCAAATTCTATATCTTTTCTTTTAATGTCAGCGTAGCTCTTTTGTCGACTTTGGGCGGTTTTCAACCGTTGTTGAATTTGGATGATCTTCTCGGTAGTTTCTTGTATAATCTCCGGACCCGTAATCTGTCTATCCCCCACCTCACTCCAACAAATCGGAGACCTGGACTTTCTACCATAAAGTGCTTCAAACGGCGCCATCTCAATGCTTGAATGGTAGCTGTTGTTGTAGGAAAATTCTGCTAACGGTAGATGTCGATCCCAACTGTTTCCGAAATCAATAACACATGCTCGTAGCATGTCTTCAAGCGTTTGTATCGTCCTTTCGCTCTGCCCATCAGTTTGTGGATGATAGGCAGTACTCATGTCTAGACGAGTTCCTAATGCTTGCTGTAATGTCTGCCAGAATCTTGAAATAAATCTGCCATCCCTATCAGAGATAATAGAGATTGGTATTCCATGTCTGGAGACGACTTCCTTCAAATACAGTCGTGCTAACTTCTCCATCTTGTCATCTTCTCTTATTGGTAGGAAGTGTGCTGATTTGGTGAGACGATCAACTATTACCCAAATAGTATCAAAACCACTTGCAGTCCTTGGCAATTTAGTGATGAAATCCATGGTAATGTTTTCCCATTTCCATTCCGGGATTTCGGGTTGTTGAAGTAGACCTGATGGTTTCTGATGCTCAGCTTTGACCTTAGAACACGTCAAACATTCTCCTACGTATTTAGCAACATCGGCTTTCATACCCGGCCACCAAAAATGTTTCTTGAGATCCTTGTACATCTTCCCCGTTCCAGGATGTATTGAGTATCTGGTTTTATGAGCTTCTCTAAGTACCATTTCTCTCATATCTCCAAATTTTGGTACCCAAATCCTTTCAGCCCTATACCGGGTTCCGTCTTCCCGAATATTAAGATGTTTCTCCGATCCTTTGGGTATTTCATCCTTTAAATTTCCCTCTTTTAAAACTCCTTGTTGCGCCTCCTTTATTTGAGTAGTAATGTTATTATGAATCATTATATTCATAGATTTTACTCGAATGGGTTCTCTATCCTTCCTGCTCAAGGCATCGGCTACCACATTTGCCTTCCCCGGGTGGTAACGAATCTCAAAATCGTAATCATTCAATAATTCAATCCACCTACGCTGCCTCATATTCAGTTGTTTCTGATTAAATATGTGTTGAAGACTTTTGTGGTCGGTATATATAATACTTTTGACCCCATATAAGTAGTGCCTCCAAGTCTTTAATGCAAAAACAACCGCGCCTAATTCCAAATCATGCGTCGTATAATTTTGTTCGTGAATCTTCAATTGTCTAGACGCATAAGCAATCACCTTCGTTCGCTGCATTAATACACAACCGAGACCTTGCTTTGATGCGTCACAATAAATCACAAAATCATCATTCCCTTCAGGCAATGACAATATAGGTGCCGTAGTTAGCTTTTTCTTCAATAACTGAAACGCTTTCTCTTGTTCATCATTCCATTCAAATTTCTTTCCTTTATGCGTTAATGCAGTCAAGGGTTTTGCTATTCTGGAAAAGTCTTGGATGAACCTTCTGTAGTAACCAGCTAGTCCTAAAAACTGGCGTATGTGTTTCGGAGTTTTCGGGGTTTCCCACTTTTCAACAGTTTCTATCTTTTCCGGATCCACCTTAATACCTTCTTTGTTCACTATGTGACCGAGGAATTGAACTTCTTCCAACCAAAATGCACACTTTGAAAACTTAGCGTACAATTCTTCCTTCCTCAATACTTCTAACACTTTTCTCAAATGTTCACCGTGTTCTTGGTCATTCTTTGAGTAAATAAGTATGTCATCAATGAAAACAATGACAAACTTGTCAAGGTATGGTCCACACACTCGGTTCATAAGGTCCATGAACACAGCTGGTGCATTAGTTAAACCAAACGACATGACCATAAACTCGTAATGACCGTAACGTGTTCTGAAAGCAGTCTTTGGAATATCATCTTCTTTCACCCGCATTTGATGATACCCGGAACGTAAGTCAATCTTTGAATAAACAGACGAGCCTTGTAGTTGATCAAATAAGTCGTCGATTCTCGGTAGTGGGTAGCGGTTCTTGATGGTAAGTTTGTTCAACTCTCGGTAGTCGATACACAACCTGAATGTACCATCTTTCTTCTTGACAAACAAAACAGGAGCTCCCCACGGTGATGTGCTTGGTCGAATGAAACCACGCTCTAAAAGTTCTTGTAATTGGCTTTGCAGTTCTTTCATCTCGCTGGGTGCGAGTCTGTAAGGAGCACGAGCTATTGGTGCAGCTCCTGGTACAAGATCTATTTGAAATTCAACGGATCGATGTGGGGGTAATCCCGGTAATTCTTTCGGAAATACATCGGGAAATTCTTTTGCAATGGGAACATCATTGATGCTCTTTTCTTCAGTTTGTACTTTCTCGACGTGTGCTAGAACAGCATAGCAACCTTTTCTTATTAGTTTTTGTGCCTTCAAATTACTAATAAGATGTAGCTTCGTGTTGCCCTTTTCTCCGTACACCATTAAGGGTTTTCCTTTTTCTCGTATAATGCGAATTGCATTTTTGTAACAAACGATCTCTGCTTTCACTTCTTTCAACCAGTCCATACCGATTATCACATCAAAACTCCCTAACTCTACTGGTATCAAATCAATCTTAAATGTTTCGCTAACCAGTTTAATTTCTCGATTCCGACATATATTATCTGCTGAAATTAATTTACCATTTGCTAATTCGAGTAAAAATTTACTATCCAAAGGCGTCAATGGACAACTTAATTTAGCACAAAAATCTCTACTCATATAGCTTCTATCCGCACCCGAATCAAATAAAACGTAAGCAGATTTATTGTCAATAAGAAACGTACCCGTAACAAGCTCCGGGTCTTCCTGTGCCTCTGCCGCATTAATATTGAAAACTCTTCCGCGGCCTTGTCCATTCGTGTTCTCCTGGTTCGGGCAATTTCTAATAATGTGGCCCGGTTTTCCACATTTATAACAAACTACATTGGCATAACTTGCTCCGACACTACTTGCTCCGCCATTACTCGTTCCGACACCATTTGTTCCTTTCGTTCTATTAACCCCTGGTCCGTAGACCTCACACTTCGCCGCGCTATGACCATTTCTTTTACACTTGTTGCAAAATTTGGTGCAGAACCCCGAGTGATTCTTTTCACACCTTTGGCATAGTTGCTTCTGATTGTTGTTGTTGTTGCGGTTATTATTGTTGTTGGGATGATTGTTGTAGTTGCTGTTGTTGTTGTTGTTGTTGTTGTTGGGCCGTTTGTTGTAGTTGCGATTGATGTTGCGATTGTTGGGATAATTGTTGCGATTATTGTTGTAATTGCTGTTGTTGTTGTATTGGTGATTCTTATCACCGTTTTCCTCCCACTTTCTTTTGACTTGCTTCACATTGGCCTCTTCAGCAGTCTGTTCTTTAATTCTTTCTTCAATCTGGTTCACTAGTTTGTGAGCCATTCTACATGCCTGTTGTATGGAGGCGGGCTCGTGTGAACTTATATCTTCTTGGATTCTTTCCGGTAATCCTTTCACAAACGCGTCGATCTTCTCTTCCTCATCTTCGAATGCTCCCGGACACAATAGGCACAATTCTGTGAATCGTCTTTCGTACGTGGTAATATCAAATCCTTGGGTTCGTAACCCTCTAAGTTCTGTCTTGAGCTTATTGACCTCGGTTCTGGGACGGTACTTCTCGTTCATCAAGTGCTTGAATGCTGACCACGGTAGTGCGTACGCATCATCTTGTCCCACTTGCTCTAGATAGGTATTCCACCATGTTAACGCAGAACCTGTGAAGGTATGCGTAGCGTACTTCACTTTGTCCTCTTCAGTACACTTACTTATGGCAAACACCGATTCAACCTTCTCGGTCCACCGTTTCAATCCGATCGGTCCTTCGGTTCCATCAAATTCCAAAGGTTTGCAGGCAGTGAATTCTTTGTAGGTGCATCCTACACGATTTCCTGTACTGCTAGATCCAAGGTTATTGTTGGTATGTAGCGCAGCCTGTACTGCGGCTATGTTTGAAGCTAGAAAAGTACGGAATTCCTCTTCATTCATATTCACGGTGTGTCGAGTAGTCGGTGCCATTTCCTTCAAAATAGTTAAATGGAACAAGTTAATCATACAGAATATTAAGAGTAGTTAATAGTATTTCGTAGCATAATATGAACTCATTTATAAAAGCTTTTTCTTCATATTAGCGTTTTATAAGTTTAAATTCGGGTAGTACCTACCCGTTAAGTTCATACTTAGTAGCTAATATACAATTCAACTACTACAATTCTATATGAAAAACTGATTATAATAATATTTCGCGTTCAAACTTTTATACAATATTTTACAAACTTACAATACCGCTTATTTTACATAAAGCATGAAATATAGCACACAATAACTTTGATACAAGATAGTTGTGAAGACAATTCTAGCTAGTACACAAGTCGTTCAGCAAAGGCAATAAATACACGTAATTCATACGTCCAGAAACAAGTCATGCATTCTGGTTTTACTAGGACTACTTCCCATCCTTGGTCTTGTGCAACATAACCGTTATGGCCGTTGATAAGACAGCGTGTTGTAACGTCATCAAAGGGACGAGGGTTACGTAATGTCCAACAGTCCCGTAATAATCTAAAAACCTCATTTCTTACCCCAATTACCGACTCCGTCACTTGTGGAAACGTTTTGTTTAATAGTTGTAGCCCGATGTTCTTGTTCTCACTTTGGTGAGAAGCGAACATTACTAATCCGTAAGCATAACATGCTTCTTTATGTTGCATGTTTGCCGCTTTTTCTAAATCACGAAGTCCAATATTCGGATATATTGAGTCAAAATAATTTCTTAACCCGTTGCGTAAAATAGCATTTGGGTTCCCCGCAATATATGCGTCAAAGTAAACACATCGTAACTTATGGGTTTCCCAATGTGATATCCCCCATCTTTCAAACGAAAGTCTCTTATAAACCAAGACATTCTTGGAACGTTCTTCGAATGTCTTACAAACTGATCTCGCCTTAAATAGTTGTGCCGAAGAATTCTGGCCGACTCTAGACAAGATTTCATCAATCATGTCTCCGGGTAGGTCTCTTAAAATATTGGGTTGTCTATCCATTTTGTATTTTTAAACTGTAAAATAGACAAGAGTTAGATTCATAAAAAAAAATACTTATTAATACAAGCAATTTTTACATATATCATAAAGCATAAGAACACTATATTCCATATATTACACCACACGAATACAACTATCTTATTCCGACTCGCTCGTTTCTTCTTCTTCGGTTTTGGTTCGTTTTGCCAAGTTTCTAGGGATATATGATGTTCCCCTAATACGAACCGTCGTTGTCCACATTGGTTTAGAAAAACCTGGTGGTTTAGAGGTTCCCGGGTCATTGTTACAACTTAAGGACTTCGGGGGTTGACGATACATATAAAGTTCATCGGGGTTGGAATTAGATTTCTCTATTTTTATGCCCTTTCCCTTATTATTTTCTTTTGCCTTTTTAAATTCAGTTGGGGTAATTTCTATAACATCATCGGAATTCTCGTCGGAATCCGATTCATCGGAGAATTGGTAATCCTCCCAATATTTTGCTTCCTTGGCGGAAACACCATTGACCATAATTAACTTTGGTCGGTTGGTTGAGGATTTTCTTTTACTTAACCGTTTTATTATTTCCCCCACCGGTTCTATTTCTTCATCCGGTTCCAATTCTTCTTCCGGTTCCGATTCTTCTTCCGGTTCCGACTCTTCTTCCGGTTCCTCTTCGGGAACTTGTGAATCAGTCCACAAATTATTCCAATTTACATTTGACTCTTCATTATTATTAGGTGAGTCAATGGGACTTGTTCTAGAGGTAGACATCTATCACATAATATCAAACACGTTAAGAGATTAATATATCACATAATATTCATATGTTAAAAATATATAGTTTCCAACAAAAATGTTAAGCAATCATTTTTAAAGAAAACACGGTCGAAGTCCAGACTCACTAATGCATCCTAACAAACTCGATAAGACACACTAATGCAAATTTTCTGGTTCTCTAAGACCAACGCTCGGATACCAACTGAAATGTCCCGTTCTTATTGATTAAAAACGTTCCATATTAATTGATTTCGTTGCGAGGTTTTGACCTCTATATGAGACGTTTTTCAAAGACTGCATTCATTTTTAAAACAAACCATAACCTTTATTTCATCAATAAAGGTTTAAAAAGCTTTACGTAGATTATCAAATAATGATAATCTAAAATATCCTGTTTACACACGACCATTACATAATGGTTTACAATACAAATATGTTACATCGAAATCAGTTTCTTGAATGCAGTTTTTACACAATATCATACAAACATGGACTCCAAATCTTGTCCTTATTTAAGTATGCGACAGCGGAAGCTCTTAATAATCACCTGAGAATAAACATGCTTAAAACGTCAACAAAAATGTTGGTGAGTTATAGGTTTAACCTATATATATCAAATCGTAACAATAGACCACAAGATTTCATATTTCAATACACATCCCATACATAGAGATAAAAATCATTCATATGGTGAACACCTGGTAACCGACAATAACAAGATGCATATATAAGAATATCCCCATCATTCCGGGACACCCTTCGGATATGATATAAATTTCGAAGTACTAAAGCATCCGGTACTTTGGATGGGGTTTGTTAGGCCCAATAGATCTATCTTTAGGATTCGCGTCAATTAGGGTGTCTGTTCCCTAATTCTTAGATTACCAGACTTAATAAAAAGGGGCATATTCGATTTCGATAATTCAACCATAGAATGTAGTTTCACGTACTTGTGTCTATTTTGTAAATCATTTATAAAACCTGCATGTATTCTCATCCCAAAAATATTAGATTTTAAAAGTGGGACTATAACTCACTTTCACAGATTTTTACTTCGTCGGGAAGTAAGACTTGGCCACTGGTTGATTCACGAACCTATAACAATATATACATATATATCAAAGTATGTTCAAAATATATTTACAACACTTTTAATATATTTTGATGTTTTAAGTTTATTAAGTCAGCTGTCCTCGTTAGTAACCTACAACTAGTTGTCCACAGTTAGATGTACAGAAATAAATCGATAAATATTATCTTGAATCAATCCACGACCCAGTGTATACGTATCTCAGTATTGATCACAACTCAAACTATATATATTTTGGAATCAACCTCAACCCTGTATAGCTAACTCCAACATTCACATATAGAGTGTCTATGGTTGTTCCGAAATATATATAGATGTGTCGACATGATAGGTCGAAACATTGTATACGTGTCTATGGTATCTCAAGATTACATAATATATAATACAAGTTGATTAAGTTATGGTTGGAATAGATTTGTTACCAATTTTCACGTAGCTAAAATGAGAAAAATTATCCAATCTTGTTTTACCCATAACTTCTTCATTCTAAATCCGTTTTGAGTGAATCAAATTGCTATGGTTTCATATTGAACTCTATTTTATGAATCTAAACAGAAAAAGTATAGGTTTATAGTCGGAAAAATAAGTTACAAGTCGTTTTTGTAAAGGTAGTCATTTCAGTCGAAAGAACGACGTCTAGATGACCATTTTAGAAAACATACTTCCACTTTGAGTTTAACCATAATTTTTGGATATAGTTTCATGTTCATAATAAAAATCATTTTCTCAGAATAACAACTTTTAAATCAAAGTTTATCATAGTTTTTAATTAACTAACCCAAAACAGCCCGCGGTGTTACTACGACGGCGTAAATCCGGTTTTACGGTCTTTTTCGTGTTTCCAGGTTTTAAATCATTAAGTTAGCATATCATATAGATATAGAACATGTGTTTAGTTGATTTTAAAAGTCAAGTTAGAAGGATTAACTTTTGTTTGCGAACAAGTTTAGAATTAACTAAACTATGTTCTAGTGATTACAAGTTTAAACCTTCGAATAAGATAGCTTTATATGTATGAATTGAATGATGTTATGAACATCATTACTACCTTAAGTTCCTTGGATAAACCTACTGGAAAAGAGAAAAATGGATTTAGCTTCAACGGATCCTTGGATGGCTCGAAGTTCTTGAAGCAGAATCATGACACGAAAACAAGTTCAAGTAAGATCATCACTTGAAATAAGATTGTTATAGTTATAGAAATTGAACCAAAGTTTGAATATAATTATTACCTTGTATTAGAATGATAACCTACTGTAAGAAACAAAGATTTCTTGAGGTTGGATGATCACCTTACAAGATTGGAAGTGAGCTAGCAAACTTGAAAGTATTCTTGATTTTTATGAAACTAGAACTTTTGGAATTTATGAAGAACACTTAGAACTTGAAGATAGAACTTGAGAGAGATCAATTAGATGAAGAAAATTGAAGAATGAAAGTGTTTGTAGGTGTTTTTGGTCGTTGGTGTATGGATTAGATATAAAGGATATGTAATTTTGTTTTCATGTAAATAAGTCATGAATGATTACTCATATTTTTGTAATTTTATGAGATATTTCATGCTAGTTGCCAAATGATGGTTCCCACATGTGTTAGGTGACTCACATGGGCTGCTAAGAGCTGATCATTGGAGTGTATATACCAATAGTACATACATCTAAAAGCTGTGTATTGTACGAGTACGAATACGGGTGCATACGAGTAGAATTGTTGATGAAACTGAACGAGGATGTAATTGTAAGCATTTTTGTTAAGTAGAAGTATTTTGATAAGTGTATTGAAGTCTTTCAAAAGTGTATAAATACATATTAAAACACTACATGTATATACATTTTAACTGAGTCGTTAAGTCATCGTTAGTCGTTACATGTAAGTGTTGTTTTGAAACCTTTAGGTTAACGATCTTGTTAAATGTTGTTAACCCAATGTTTATAATAACAAATGAGATTTTAAATTATTATATTATCATGATATTATCATGTATGAATATCTCTTAATATGATATATATACATTAAATGTCTTTACAACGATAATCGTTACATATATGTCTCGTTTAAAAATCATTAAGTTAGTAGTCTTGTTTTTACATATGTAGTTCATTGTTAATATACTTAATGATATGTTTACTTATCATAGTATCATGTTAACTATATATATATCCATATATATGTCATCATATAGTTTTTACAAGTTTTAACGTTCGTGAATCACCGGTCAACTTGGGTGGTCAATTGTCTATATGAAACATATTTCAATTAATCAAGTCTTAACAAGTTTGATTGCTTAACATGTTGGAAACATTTAATCATGTAAATATCAATCTCAATTAATATATATAAACATGGAAAAGTTCGGGTCACTACACATATGAATCATATTAAGATATTGATACACTTGGTTAATTATGTTAAATGATAAGTAAATATATTATTAAGTGTATTAACAATGAAATACATATGTAAAAATAAGACTACTAACTTAATGATTTCGAAACGAGACATATATGTAACGATTATCGTTGTAACGACATTTAACTGTATATACATCATACTGAGATATATTATATATCATAATATCATGATAATATAACAATTTAACATCTCATTTGTTATAATAAACAATGGGTTAACAACATTCAACAAGATCATTAACCTAAAGGTTTCAAAACAACATTTACATGTAACGACTAACGATGACTTAACGACTCAGTTAAAATGTATATACATGTAGTGTTTTAATATGTATTCATACACTTTTGAAAGACTTCAAGACACTTATCAAAATACTTCTACTTAACAAAAATGCTTACAATTACATCCTCGTTCAGTTTCATCAACAATTCTACTCGTATGCACCCGTATTCGTACTCGTACAATACACAGCTTTTAGATGTATGTACTATTGGTATATACACTCCAATGATCAGCTCTTAGCAGCCCATGTGAGTCACCTAACACATGTGGGAACCATCATTTGGCAACTAGCATGAAATATCTCATAAAATTACAAAAATATGAGTAATCATTCATGACTTATTTACATGAAAACAAAATTACATATCCTTTATATCTAATCCATACACCAACGACCAAAAACACCTACAAACACTTTCATTCTTCAATTTTCTTCATCTAATTGATCTCTCTCAAGTTCTATCTTCAAGTTCTAAGTGTTCTTCATATATTTTACAAGTTCTAGTTACATAAAATCAAGAATACTTTCAAGTTTGCTAGCTCACTTCCAATCTTGTAAGGTGATCATCCAACCTCAAGAAATCTTTGTTTCTTACAGTAGGTTATCATTCTAATACAAGGTAATAATCATATTCAAACTTTGGTTCAATTTCTATAACTATAACAATCTTATTTCAAGTGATGATCTTACTTGAACTTGTTTTCGTGTCATGATTCTGCTTCAAGAACTTCGAGCCATCCAAGGATCCGTTGAAGCTAGATCCATTTTTCTCTTTTCCAGTAGGTTTATCCAAGGAACTTAAGGTAGTAATGATGTTCATAACATCATTCGATTCATACATATAAAGCTATCTTATTCGAAGGTTTAAACTCGTAATCACTAGAACATAGTTTAGTTAATTCTAAACTTGTTCGCAAACAAAAGTTAATCCTTCTAACTTGACTTTTAAAATTAACTACACACATGTTCTATTTCTATATGATATGCTAACTTAATGATTTAAAACCTGGAAACACGAAAAACACCGTAAAACCGGATTTACGCCGTCGTAGTAACACCGCGGGCTGTTTTGGGTTAGTTAATTAAAAACTATGATAAACTTTGATTTAAAAGTTGTTATTCTGAGAAAATGATTTTTATTATGAACATGAAACTATATCCAAAAATTATGGTTAAACTCAAAGTGGAAGTATGTTTTCTAAAATGGTCATCTAGACGTCGTTCTTTCGACTGAAATGACTACCTTTACAAAAACGACTTGTAACTTATTTTTCCGACTATAAACCTATACTTTTTCTGTTTAGATTCATAAAATAGAGTTCAATATGAAACCATAGCAATTTGATTCACTCAAAACGGATTTAAAATGAAGAAGTTATGGGTAAAACAAGATTGGATAATTTTTCTCATTTTAGCTACGTGAAAATTGGTAACAAATATATTCCAACCATAACTTAATCAACTTGTATTGTATATTATGTAATCTTGAGATACCATAGACACGTATACAATGTTTCGACCTATCATGTCGACACATCTATATATATTTCGGAACAACCATAGACACTCTATATGTGAATGTTGGAGTTAGCTATACAGGGTTGAGGTTGATTCCAAAATATGTATAGTTTGAGTTGTGATCAATACTGAGATACGTATACACTGGGTCGTGGATTGATTCAAGATAATATTTATCGATTTATTTCTATATATCTAACTGTGGACAACTAGTTATAGGTTACTAACGAGGACAGCTGACTTAATAAACTTAAAACATCAAAATATATTAAAAGTGTTGTAAATATATTTTGAACATACTTTGATATATATGTATATATTGTTATAGGTTCGTGAATCAACCAGTGGCCAAGTCTTACTTCCCGACGAAGTAAAAATCTGTGAAAGTGAGTTATAGTCCCACTTTTAAAATCTAATATTTTTGGGATGAGAATACATGCAGGTTTTATAAATGGTTTACAAAATAGACACAAGTACGTGAAACTACATTCTATGGTTGAATTATCGAAATCGAATATGCCCCTTTTTATTAAGTCTGGTAATCTAAGAATTAGGGAACAGACACCCTAATTGACGCGAATCCTAAAGATAGATCTATTGGGCCCAACAAGCCCCATCCAAAGTACCGGATGCTTTAGTACTTCGAAATTTATATCATATCCGAAGGGTGTCCCGGAATGATGGGGATATTCTTATATATGCATCTTGTTAATGTCGGTTAGCAGGTGTTCACCATATGAATGATTTTTATCTCTATGTATGGGATGTGTATTGAAATATGAAATCTTGTGGTCTATTGTAACGATTTGATATATATAGGTTAAACCTATAACTCACCAACATTTTTGTTGACGTTTTAAGCATGTTTATTCTCAGGTGATTATTAAGAGCTTCCGCTGTCGCATACTTAAATAAGGACAAGATTTGGAGTCCATGCTTGTATGATATTGTGTAAAAACTGCATTCAAGAAACTTATTTTGTTGTAACATATTTGTATTGTAAACCATTATGTAATGGTCGTGTGTAAACAGGATATTTTAGATTATCATTATTTGATAATCTACGTAAAGCTTTTTAAACCTTTATTGATGAAATAAAGGTTATGGTTTGTTTAAAAATGAATGCAGTCTTTGAAAAACGTCTCATATAGAGGTCAAAACCTCGCAACGAAATCAATTAATATGGAACGTTTTTAATCAATAAGAACGGGACATTTCAGTTGGTATCCGAGCGTTGGTCTTAGAGAACCAGAATTTTGCATTAGTGTGTCTTATCGAGTTTGTTAGGATGCATTAGTGAGTCTGGACTTCGACCGTGTTTACTTGAAAAATGATTGCTTAACAAATTTTGTTGGAAACTATATATTTTTATCATGTGAATATTATGTGATATATTAATCTCTTAACGCGTTTGATATTATGTGATAGATGTCTACCTCTAGAACAAGTCCCATTGACTCACCTAATAATAATGAAGAGTCAAATGTAAATTGGAATGATTCGTGGACTGATTCACAAGTTCCCGAAGAGGAACCGGAAGAAGAGTCGGAACCGGAAGAAGAATCAGAACCGGAAGAGGAGGAACCGAATGAAGAAATAGAACCGGTGGGGGAAATAATAAAACGGTTAAGTAAAATAAAATCCTCAACCAACCGACCAAGGTTAATTATGGTCAATGGTGTTTCCGCAAAGGAAGCAAAATATTGGGAGGATTACCAATTCTCCGATGAATCAGATTCCGACGAGAATTCCGATGATGTTATAGAAATTACCCCAACTGAATTTAAAAAGGCAAAAGAAAATAATAAGGGAAAGGGTATAAAAATAGAGAAATCTAATTCCAACCCCGATGAACTTTATATGTATCGTCAACCCCCGAAGTCCTTAAGTTGTAACAATGACCCGGGAACCTCTAAACTACCAGGTTTTTCTAAACCAATGTGGATAACGACGGCTCGTATTAGGGGAACATCATATATCCCTAGAAACTTGGCAAAACGAACCAAAACCGAAGAAGAAGAAACAAGCGAGTCGGAATAAGATAGTTGTATTCGTGTGGTGTAATATAAGTAATATAGTGTGCTTATGCTTTATGATATATGTAAAAATTGCTTGTATTACTAAGTTTTTTTTTATGAATCTAACTCTTGTCTATTTTACAGTATAAAAACACAAAATGGATAGACAACCCAATATTTTAAGAGACCTACCCGGAGACATGATTGATGAAATCTTGTCTAGAGTCGGTCAGAATTCTTCGGCACAACTATTTAAGGCGAGATCAGTTTGTAAGACATTCGAAGAACGTTCCAAGAATGTCTTAGTTTATAAGAGACTTTCGTTTGAAAGATGGGGGATATCACATTGGGAAACCCATAAGTTACGATGTGTTTACTTTGATGCATATATTGCGGGGAACTCAAATGCTATTTTACGCAACGGGTTAAGAAATTATTTTGACTCAATATATCCGAATATTGGACTTCGTGATTTAGAAAAAGCGGCTAACATGCAACATAAAGAAGCATGTTATGTTTACGGATTAGTAATGTTCGCTTCTCACCAAAGTGAGAACAAGAACATCGGGCTACAACTATTAAACAAAACGTTTCCACAAGTGACGGAGTCGGTAATTGGGGTAAGAAATGAGGTTTTTAGATTATTACGGGACTGTTGGACATTACGTAACCCTCGTCCCTTTGACGACGTTACAACACGCTGTCTTATCAACGGCCATAACGGTTATGTTGCACAAGACCAAGGATGGGAAGTAGTCCTAGTAAAACCAGAATGCATGACTTGTTTCTGGACGTATGAATTACGTGTCTTTATTACCTTTGCTGAACGACTTGTGTACTAGCTAGAATTATCTTCACAACTATCTTGTATCAAAGTTATTGTGTGCTATATTTCTTGCTTTATGTAAAATAAGCGGTATTGTAAGTTTGTAAAATATTGTATAAAAGTTTGAACGCGAAATATTATTATAATCAGTTTTTCATATAGAATTGTAGTAGTTGAATTGTATATTAGCTACTAAGTATGAACTTAACGGGTAGGTACTACCCGAATTTAAACTTATAAAACGCTAATATGAAGAAAAAGCTTTTATAAATGAGTTCATATTATACTACGAAATACTATTAACTACTCTTAATATTCTGTATGATTAACTTGTTCCATTTGACTATTTTGAAGGAAATGGCACCGACTACTCGACACACCGTGAATATGAATGAAGAGGAATTCCGTACTTTTCTAGCTTCAAACATAGCCGCAGTACAGGCTGCGCTACATACCAACAATAACCTTGGATCTAGCAGTACAGGAAATCGTGTAGGATGCACCTACAAAGAATTCACTGCCTGCAAACCTTTGGAATTTGATGGAACCGAAGGACCGATCGGATTGAAACGGTGGACCGAGAAGGTCGAATCGGTGTTTGCCATAAGTAAGTGTACTGAAGAGGACAAAGTGAAGTACGCTACGCATACCTTCACAGGTTCTGCGTTAACATGGTGGAATACCTATCTAGAGCAAGTGGGACAAGACGATGCGTACGCACTACCGTGGTCAGCATTCAAGCACTTGATGAACGAGAAGTACCGTCCCAGAACCGAGGTCAATAAGCTCAAGACAGAACTTAGAGGGTTACGAACCCAAGGATTTGATATTACCACGTACGAAAGGCGATTCACAGAATTGTGCCTATTGTGTCCGGGAACATTCGAAGATGAGGAAGAGAAGATCGACGCATTTGTGAAAGGATTACCGGAAAGAATCCAAGAAGATATAAGTTCACACGAGCCCGCCTCTATACAACAGGCATGTAGAATGGCTCACAAACTAGTGAACCAGATTGAAGTAAGAATTAAAGAACAGACTGCTGAAGAGGCCAATGTGAAGCAAGTCAAAAGAAAGTGGGAGGAAAACGGTGATAAGAATCACCAATACAACAACGACAGCAATTACAACAATAATCGCAACAATTATCCCAACAATCGCAACATCAATCGCAACTACAACAAACGGCCCAACAACAACAACAACAGCAACTACAACAATCATCCCAACAACAATAATAACCGCAACAACAACAACAATCAGAAGCAGCTATGCCAAAGGTGTGAAAAGAATCACTCGGGGTTCTGCACCAAATTTTGCAACAAGTGTAAAAGAAATGGTCATAGCGCGGCGAAGTGTGAGGTCTACGGACCAGGGGTTAATAGAACGAAAGGAACAAATGGTGTCGGAACGAGTAATGACGGAGCAAGTAGTGTCGAAGCAAGCTATGCCAATGTAGTTTGTTATAAATGTGGAAAACCGGGCCACATTATTAGAAATTGCCCGAACCAGGAAAACACGAATGGACAAGGCCGCGAAAGAGTTTTCTATATTAATGCGGCAGAGGCACAGGAAGACCCGGAGCTTGTTACGGGTACGTTTCTTATTGACAATAAATCTGCTTATGTTTTATTTGATTCGGGTGCGGATAGAAGCTATATGAGTAGAGATTTTTGTGCTAAATTAAGTTTTCCATTGACGCCTTTGGATAGTAAATTTTTACTCGAATTAGCAAATGGTAAATTAATTTCAGCAGATAATATATGTCGGAATCGAGAAATTAAACTGGTTAGTGAAACATTTAAGATTGATTTGATACCAGTAGAGTTAGGGAGTTTTGATGTGATAATCGGTATGGACTGGTTGAAAGAAGTGAAAGTGGAGATCGTTTGTTACAAAAATGCAATTCGCATTATACGAGAAAAAGGAAAACCCTTAATGGTGTACGGAGAAAAGGGCAACATGAAGCTACATCTTATTAGTAATTTGAAGGCACAAAAACTAATAAGAAAAGGTTGCTATGCTGTTCTAGCACACGTCGAGAAAGTACAAACTGAAGAAAAGAGCATCAATGATGTTCCCATTGCAAAAGAATTTCCCGATGTATTTCCGAAAGAATTACCGGGATTACCCCCACATCGATCCGTTGAATTTCAAATAGATCTTGTACCTGGAGCTGCACCAATAGCTCGTGCTCCTTACAGACTCGCACCCAGCGAGATGAAAGAACTACAAAGCCAATTACAAGAACTTTTAGAGCGTGGTTTCATTCGACCAAGCACATCACCGTGGGGAGCTCCTGTTTTGTTTGTCAAGAAGAAAGATGGTACATTCAGGTTGTGTATCGACTACCGAGAGTTGAACAAACTTACCATCAAGAACCGCTACCCACTACCGAGAATCGACGACTTATTTGATCAACTACAAGGCTCGTCTGTTTATTCAAAGATTGACTTACGTTCCGGGTATCATCAAATGCGGATGAAAGAAGATGATATTCCAAAGACTGCTTTCAGAACACGTTACGGTCATTACGAGTTTATGGTCATGCCGTTTGGTTTAACTAATGCACCAGCTGTTTTCATGGACCTTATGAACCGAGTGTGTGGACCATACCTTGACAAGTTTGTCATTGTTTTCATTGATGACATACTTATTTACTCAAAGAATGACCAAGAACACGGTGAACATTTGAGAAAGGTGTTAGAAGTATTGAGGAAGGAAGAATTGTACGCTAAGTTTTCAAAGTGTGCATTTTGGTTGGAAGAAGTTCAATTCCTCGGTCACATAGTGAACAAAGAAGGTATTAAGGTGGATCCGGCAAAGATAGAAACTGTTGAAAAGTGGGAAACCCCGAAAACTCCGAAACACATACGCCAGTTTTTAGGACTAGCTGGTTACTACAGAAGGTTCATCCAAGACTTTTCCAGAATAGCAAAACCCTTGACTGCATTAACGCATAAAGGGAAGAAATTTGAATGGAATGATGAACAAGAGAAAGCGTTTCAGTTATTGAAGAAAAAGCTAACTACGGCACCTATATTGTCATTGCCTGAAGGGAATGATGATTTTGTGATTTATTGTGACGCATCAAAGCAAGGTCTCGGTTG
Organism: Rutidosis leptorrhynchoides; assembly: GCF_046630445.1. Taxonomy (NCBI): domain Eukaryota; kingdom Viridiplantae; phylum Streptophyta; class Magnoliopsida; order Asterales; family Asteraceae; genus Rutidosis; species Rutidosis leptorrhynchoides. Next base: position 160,717,562 of record NC_092337.1, on the reverse strand, counting down.
TGTATTAATGCAACGAACTAAGGTGATTGCTTATGCGTCTAGACAATTGAAGATTCACGAACAAAATTATACGACGCATGATTTGGAATTAGGCGCGGTTGTTTTTGCATTAAAGACTTGGAGGCACTACTTATATGGGGTCAAAAGTATTATATATACCGACCACAAAAGTCTTCAACACATATTTAATCAAAAACAACTGAATATGAGGCAGCGTAGGTGGATTGAATTATTGAATGATTACGACTTTGAGATTCGTTACCACCCGGGGAAGGCAAATGTGGTAGCCGATGCCTTGAGCAGGAAGGACAGAGAACCCATTCGAGTAAAATCTATGAATATAATGATTCATAATAACCTTACTACTCAAATAAAGGAGGCGCAACAAGGAGTTTTAAAAGAGGGAAATTTAAAGGATGAAATACCCAAAGGATCGGAGAAGCATCTTAATATTCGGGAAGACGGAACCCGGTATAGGGCTGAAAGGATTTGGGTACCAAAATTTGGAGATATGAGAGAAATGGTACTTAGAGAAGCTCATAAAACCAGATACTCAATACATCCTGGAACGGGGAAGATGTACAAGGATCTCAAGAAACATTTTTGGTGGCCGGGTATGAAAGCCGATGTTGCTAAATACGTAGGAGAATGTTTGACGTGTTCTAAGGTCAAAGCTGAGCATCAGAAACCATCAGGTCTACTTCAACAACCCGAAATCCCGGAATGGAAATGGGAAAACATTACCATGGATTTCATCACTAAATTGCCAAGGACTGCAAGTGGTTTTGATACTATTTGGGTAATAGTTGATCGTCTCACCAAATCCGCACACTTCCTACCAATAAGAGAAGATGACAAAATGGAGAAGTTAGCACGACTGTATTTGAAGGAAGTCGTCTCCAGACATGGAATACCAATCTCTATTATCTCTGATAGGGATGGCAGATTTATTTCAAGATTCTGGCAGACATTACAGCAAGCATTAGGAACTCGTCTAGACATGAGTACTGCCTATCATCCACAAACTGATGGGCAGAGCGAAAGGACGATACAAACGCTTGAAGACATGCTACGAGCATGTGTTATTGATTTCGGAAACAGTTGGGATCGACATCTACCGTTAGCAGAATTTTCCTACAACAACAGCTACCATTCAAGCATTGAGATGGCGCCGTTTGAAGCACTTTATGGTAGAAAGTGCAGGTCTCCGATTTGTTGGAGTGAAGTGGGGGATAGACAGATTACGGGTCCGGAGATTATACAAGAAACTACCGAGAAGATCATCCAAATTCAACAACGGTTGAAAACCGCCCAAAGTCGACAAAAGAGCTACGCTGACATTAAAAGAAAAGATATAGAATTTGAAATTGGAGAGATGGTCATGCTTAAAGTTGCACCTTGGAAAGGCGTTGTTCGATTTGGTAAACGAGGGAAATTAAATCCATGGTATATTGGACCATTCAAGATTATTGATCGTGTCGGACCAGTAGCTTACCGACTTGATTTACCTCAACAACTCGCGGCTGTACATAACACTTTCCACGTCTCGAATTTGAAGAAATGTTTTGCTAAAGAAGATCTCACTATTCCGTTAGATGAAATCCAAATCAACGAAAAACTTCAATTCATCGAAGAACCCGTCGAAATAATGGATCGTGAGGTTAAAAGACTTAAGCAAAACAAGATACCAATTGTTAAGGTTTCGATGGAATGCTCGTAGAGGACCCGAGTTCACCTGGGAGCGTGAAGATCAGATGAAGAAGAAATACCCGCATCTATTTCCAGAAGATTCGTCAACACCTTCAACAGCTTAAAATTTCGGGACGAAATTTATTTAACGGGTAGGTACTGTAGTGACCCGAACTTTTCCATGTTTATAAATATTAATTGAGATTGATATTTACATGATTAAATGTTTCCAACATGTTAAGCAATCAAACTTGTTAAGACTTGATTAATTGAAATATGTTTCATATAGACAATTGACCACCCAAGTTGACCGGTGATTCACGAACGTTAAAACTTGTAAAAACTATACGATGACATATATATGGTTATATATATAGTTAACATGTTTTTATTATAAGTATGTATCTCATTAGGTATTTTAACAATGAGTTATATACATAAAAATGAGACTATTAATTTAAGAAACTCGAAAACGATATATATAACGATTATCGTTATAACAACGTCTTACTAGGTACATATGAATCATATTAAGATATTGATACACTTGGTTAATTATGTTAAATGATAAGTAAATATATTATTAAGTGTATTAACAATGAAATACATATGTAAAAATAAGACTACTAACTTAATGATTTCGAAACGAGACATATATGTAACGATTATCGTTGTAACGACATTTAACTGTATATACATCATACTGAGATATATTATATATCATAATATCATGATAATATAACAATTTAACATCTCATTTGCTATAATAAACAATGGGTTAACAACATTCAACAAGATCATTAACCTAAAGGTTTCAAAACAACATTTACATGTAACGACTAACGATGACTTAACGACTCAGTTAAAATGTATATACATGTAGTGTTTTAATATGTATTCATACACTTTTGAAAGACTTCAAGACACTTATCAAAATACTTCTACTTAACAAAAATGCTTACAATTACATCCTCGTTCAGTTTCATCAACAATTCTACTCGTATGCACCCGTATTCGTACTCGTATAATACACAGCTTTTAGATGTATGTACTATTGGTATATACACTCCAATGATCAGCTCTTAGCAGCCCATGTGAGTCACCTAACACATGTGGGAACCATCATTTGGCAACTAGCATGAAATATCTCATAAAATTACAAAAATATGAGTAATCATTCATGACTTATTTACATGAAAACAAAATTACATATCCTTTATATCTAATCCATACACCAATGACCAAAACCACCTACAAACACTTTCATTCTTCAATTTTCTTCATCTAATTGATCTCTCTCAAGTTCTATCTTCAAGTTCTAAGTGTTCTTCATATATTTTACAAGTTCTAGTTACATAAAATCAAGAATACTTTCAAGTTTGCTAGCTCACTTCCAATCTTGTAAGGTGATCATCCAACCTCAAGAAATCTTTGTTTCTTACAGTAGGTTATCATTCTAATACAAGGTAATAATTATATTCAAACTTTGGTTCAATTTCTATAACTATAACAATCTTATTTCAAGTGATGATCTTACTTGAACTTGTTTTCGTGTCATGATTCTGCTTCAAGAACTTCGAGCCATCCAAGGATCCGTTGAAGCTAGATCCATTTTTCTCTTTTCCAGTAGGTTTATCCAAGGAACTTAAGGTAGTAATGATGTTCATAACATCATTCGATTCATACATATAAAGCTATCTTATTCGAAGGTTTAAACTCGTAATCACTAGAACATAGTTTAGTTAAACTCAAAGTGGAAGTATGTTTTCTAAAATGGTCATCTAGACGTCGTTCTTTCGACTGAAATGACTACCTTTACAAAAACGACTTGTAACTTATTTTTCCGACTATAAACCTATACTTTTTCTGTTTAGATTCATAAAATAGAGTTCAATATGAAACCATAGCAATTTGATTCACTCAAAACGGATTTAAAAAGAAGAAGTTATGGGTAAAACAAGATTGGATAATTTTTCTCATTTTAGCTACGTGAAAATTGGTAACAAATATATTCCAACCATAACTTAATCAACTTGTATTGTATATTATGTAATCTTGAGATACCATAGACACGTATACAATGTTTCGACCTATCATGTCGACACATCTATATATATTTCGGAACAACCATAGACACTCTATATGTGAATGTTGGAGTTAGCTATACAGGGTTGAGGTTGATTCCAAAATATGTATAGTTTGAGTTGTGATCAATACTGAGATACGTATACACTGGGTCGTGGATTGATTCAAGATAATATTTATCGATTTATTTCTGTATATCTAACTGTGGACAACTAGTTATAGGTTACTAACGAGGACAGCTGACTTAATAAACTTAAAACATCAAAATATATTAAAAGTGTTGTAAATATATTTTGAACATACTTTGATATATATGTATATATTGTTATAGGTTCGTGAATCAACCAGTGGCCAAGTCTTACTTCCCGACGAAGTAAAAATCTGTGAAAGTGAGTTATAGTCCCACTTTTAAAATCTAATATTTTTGGGATGAGAATACATGCAGGTTTTATAAATGGTTTACAAAATAGACACAAGTACGTGAAACTACATTCTATGGTTGAATTATCGAAATCGAATATGCCCCTTTTTATTAAGTCTGGTAATCTAAAAATTAGGGAACAGATACCCTAATTGACGCGAATCCTAAAGATAGATCTATTGGGCCCAACAAGCCCCATCCAAAGTACCGGATGCTTTAGTACTTCGAAATTTATATCATATCCGAAGGGTGTCCCGGAATGATGGGGATATTCTTATATATGCATCTTGTTAATGTCGGTTACCAGGTGTTCACCATATGAATGATTTTTATCTCTATGTATGGGATGTGTATTGAAATATGAAATCTTGTGGTCTATTGTAACGATTTGATATATATAGGTTAAACCTATAACTCACCAACATTTTTGTTGACGTTTTAAGCATGTTTATTCTCAGGTGATTATTAAGAGCTTCCGCTGTCGCATACTTAAATAAGGACAAGATTTGGAGTCCATGCTTGTATGATATTGTGTAAAAACTGCATTCAAGAAACTTATTTTGTTGTAACATATTTGTATTGTAAACCATTATGTAATGGTCGTGTGTAAACAGGATATTTTAGATTATCATTATTTGATAATCTACGTAAAGCTTTTTAAACCTTTATTGATGAAATAAAGGTTATGGTTTGTTTAAAAATGAATGCAGTCTTTGAAAAACGTCTCATATAGAGGTCAAAACCTCGCAACGAAATCAATTAATATGGAACGTTTTTAATCAATAAGAACGGGACATTTCAAAAAATATATAGTTTCCAACAAAATTGTTAAGCAATCATTTTTAAAGAAAACACGGTCGAAGTCCAGACTCACTAATGCATCCTAACAAACTCGATAAGACACACTAATGCAAATTTTCTGGTTTTCTAAGACCAACGCTCGGATACCAACTGAAATGTCCCGTTCTTATTGATTAAAAACGTTCCATATTAATTGATTTCGTTGCGAGGTTTTGACCTCTATATGAGACGTTTTTCAAGGACTGCATTCATTTTTAAAACAAACCATAACCTTTATTTCATAAATAAAGGTTTAAAAAGCTTTACGTAGATTATCAAATAATGATAATCTAAAATATCCTGTTTACACACGACCATTACATAATGGTTTACAATACAAATATGTTACATCAAAATCAGTTTCTTGAATGTAGTTTTTACACAATATCATACAAACATGGACTCCAAATCTTGTCCTTATTTTAGTATGAAACAGCGGAAGCTCTTAGTATTCACCTGAGAATAAACATGCTTTAAACGTCAACAAAAATGTTGGTGAGTTATAGGTTTAACCTATATATATCAAATCGTAACAATAGACCACAAGATTTCATATTTCAATACACATCCCATACATAGAGATAAAAATCATTCATATGGTGAACACCTGGTAACCGACATTAACAAGATGCATATATATAAGAATATCCCCATCATTCCGGGACACCCTTCGGATATGATATAAATTTCGAAGTACTAAAGCATCCGGTACTTTGGATGGGGTTTGTTAGGCCCAATAGATCTATCTTTAGGATTCGCGTCAATTAGGGTGTCTGTTCCCTAATTCTTAGATTACCAGACTTAATAAAAAGGGGCATATTCGATTTCGATAATTCAACCATAGAATGTAGTTTCACGTACTTGTGTCTATTTTGTAAATCATTTATAAAACCTGCATGTATTCTCATCCCAAAAATATTAGATTTTAAAAGTGGGACTATAACTCACTTTCACAGATTTTTACTTCGTCGGGAAGTAAGACTTGGCCACTGGTTGATTCACGAACCTATAACAATATATACATATATATCAAAGTATGTTTAAAATATATTTACAACACTTTTAATATATTTTGATGTTTTAAGTTTATTAAGTCAGCTGTCCTCGTTAGTAACCTACAACTAGTTGTCCACAGTTAGATGTACAGAAATAAATCGATAAATATTATCTTGAATCAATCCACGACCCAGTGTATACGTATCTCAGTAATGATCACAACTCAAACTATATATATTTTGGAATCAACCTCAACCCTGTATAGCTAACTCCAACGTTCACATATAGAGTGTCTATGGTTGTTCCGAAATATATATAGATGTGTCGACATGATAGGTTGAAACATTGTATACGTGTCTATGGTATCTCAAGATTACATAATATACAATACAAGTTGATTAAGTTATGGTTGGAATAGATTTGTTACCAATTTTCACGTAGCTAAAATGAGAAAAATTATCCAATCTTGTTTTACCCATAACTTCTTCATTTTAAATCCGTTTTAAGTGAATAAAATTTCTATGGTTTCATATTGAACTCTATTTTATGAATATAAACAGAAAAGTATAGGTTTATAGTCTGAAAAATAAGTTACAAGTCGTTTTTGTAAAGGTAGTCATTTCAGTCGAAAGAACGACGTCTAGATGACCATTTTAGAAAACATACTTCCACTTTGAGTTTAACCATAATTTTTGGATATAGTTTCATGTTCATAATAAAAATTATTTTCTCAGAATAACAACTTTTAAATCAAAGTTTATCATAGTTTTTAATTAACTAACCCAAAACAGCCCGCGGTGTTACTACGACAGCGTAAATCTGGTTTTACGGTGTTTTTCGTGTTTCCAGGTTTTAAATCATTAAGTTAGCATATCATATAGATATAGAACATGTGTGTAGTTAATTTTAAAAGTCAAGTTAGAAGGATTAACTTTTGTTTGCGAACAAGTTTAGAATTAACTAAACTATGTTCTAGTGATTACGAGTTTAAACCTTCGAATAAGATAGTTTTATATATATGAATCGAATGATGTTATGAACATCATTACTACCTCAAGTTTAGTAGGTAAACCTACTGGAAGTGACAAGAAATGATCTAGCTTCAAAGGATCTTGGATGGCTTGAAAGTTCTTGAAGTAGGATCATGACACAAAAACAAGTTCAAGTAAGATTTTTACTCGAATTAAGATAGTTTATAGTTATAGAAATTGAATCAAAGTTTGAATATGAATATTACCTTGAATAAGAAAGATAACCTACTGTATATAATAAAGGTTTCTTGATCTTAGATGATTACTTGGAATGGATTAGAAAGCTTGGAAGTAAGTTAGTAAACTTGAAGGGATTTTTGAAGTGTTCTTGAAGTGTTCTTCCTATGATGATTATAGCTTGATTCTTGAAGTGATTTTTGATGAAGATGATGATTAACTACTGGAAAAATACGTTCATAATAGTGTGTGTGTGTGTGTGTGTGTGTGTTGAGAGAGAATTAGAAAGAGAATTGGAAGTGAAATGGAGTGAATGATGAGTGGTAATTGGTGAGTGGTGAATGGGGTTAAAAGGAGTTCTAGTTAGTTGACTAGCTCATGGTAGAAGTTAAAATTGATTAGTCATACATGACATAATCAAGAGTGGAATCCCATGCTAGTTCCTATTGGTATATACTCATAGTAAGTACGTTTTGAAGCTGTGTATAATACGGGTAAGAATACGACTAGAATTCTTGATGAAAAAAAAGAATGGAAAAGTAACTGTAACCATTTTCGTTAAGTATGAGTGTTTTGATATATGTCTTGAAGTCTTCCAAAAGTATTTTAATAAATCTAAATACACTACATGTATATACATTTTAACTGAGTCGTTAAGTCATCGTTAGTCGTTACATGTAAGTGTTGTTTTGAAACCTTTAAGTTAACGATCTCAATTAATGTTGTTAACCCATTGTTTATTATATCTAATGAGATGTTAAATTATTATATTATCATGATATTATGATATATTAATATATCTTAATATGATATTTATACATTTAAATGTCGTTACAACGATAATCGTTACATATATGTCTCGTTTCAAAATCCTTAAGTTAGTAGTCTTGTTTATATGTATATAACTCATTGTTAATATACTTATGGAGATACTTACTTATCATAATCTCATGTTAACCATATGTATATCCATATATATATCGTCATGTCGTTTTTACAAGTTTTAACGTTCGTGAATCGCCGGTCAACTTGGGTGGTCAATTGTCTATATGAAACATATTTCAATTAATCAAGTCTTAACAAGATTGATTGCTTAACATGTTGGAAACATTTAATCATGTAAATATCAATCTCAATTAATATATATAAACATGGAAAAGTTCGGGTCACTACACCTTTGGTTTATGTATGAAACATTCTCTCTTTGTTCCATTGTTAGTTCAATATTGAGACAATCTTTTGTTAAATGTGGTCCTCCACACTGCTCACAACTAATTCGTATTGAGTGAATATCTTTAGTCATCTTTTCCATTCGTCTCTCGACATCATCTATCTTTGCGGAAATGGAATCTAAGTCATGGCTAGAATCGGCTCTAGCTGCTTTAGATGATCTAACGATATCTTTTTCCTGAAGCCACTCATGTGAGTGCGAAGCAGTGTTATCAATAATTTTGTAAGCGTCAGTTGTTGTTTTCTTCATACACCAGCTGCTATATCGATGTCTTTCCTTGTAGTGATGTCGCATCCTTGGTAGAATATTTGTACTATTTGACAAGTGACTAAACCATGTTGTGGACATCCTCTCAATAACTTTCCAAATCTTGTCCACGCTTCATATAGAGTTTCATTTGGCTTTTGCGTGAACGTAACTATTTCACCTTGAAGTCTCACGGCTTTAGATGCCGGAAAGAATTGTTTAAGAAATTTTTCAACTAAAACGTCCCATGTATCAATCACCCCTTCAGGTAACGATTCTAACCAATCTTTGGCTTCTCCCTTTAAAGTCCAGGGAAATAACATGAGATATATCTATTCATCCTCTACTTCTCGGATTTTAAATAAAGTACAGATCCTATTAAAAGTACTAAGATGTTCATTTGGATCTTCCTTCGGCGCTCCACTAAATTGTGATGACCCGGGAATTTCTGACTAAATTTAAACTTAATCTTTATATGATTTCGACACGATAAGCTGAAGGTATTTCATATGCCCGAGAGACATATTAAATTAATGTGACTAATAGGTTATGATCCAAGTCGGGTCATACCCAATAACAAACTTACCGACACCTTATTCGTATTTGATCTTAGCGATTGGTTCGTTGATTAAATACGCGACACTTGAATTTTAGAAAATGGTTTCTAAATTATTAACACTTGATATGTATATATAAATTATGGAATAATTTATATAAGGATTTAATTATTTATAGGTTAAATAATTAATTAAGTTATATTACATTTTATAAATTGGTTTTGTAAAATATACATAACAAATATGCAAGCTTATAAAATGAGTTTTATAAAATTAAGTTTTATAAAAACTGATTTCACAAATCAGTCTTTTAACAACTACTTTATATAATAACATGGTAATGTTAGTGACATGGGAGTTGTAATAAGCATGCAATTGTTTATTAGTGACCACCCATGCTTAACCAAGACCAAGACATAGTGTTCAACACACACACATGCATTCAAACACATCAATAAGCTTGCAAACTGCTCAGTTTTTCCAGCCCCATGTGGCTGTCCAAAAACGTGGTTAAGGGCTGAAACAAAGGGTTGTTCAAGCTCATTAACAAGTGAAATTCAAGTGTAATAAATCCTAACCAATAGCTAGGGTGTTGGTGCATAGTTTGGGGTATAATCTCTTGAGGTTTCATGCTTTTGAAACTTGCATTCAACATCATCTCTTGAAGAGTTTGCTGTCCAGATTTTTGGGTTCAAAGGAAGTGGGTTTCAAGCTAGATTAACAAGGGTGTTAAGGTTATAAAGTCTAGCTAACTTAAGGGTGGTGTTGGCGGATCAAAGGCTTGAAGTTCTACACATTTGTTCATCATCTTACTACCATTTTGGACAGCCCTTAAACTTATTTTAAGGAGGTATAAAACTCTTTCCTTTCTTGTTAATTTGTAAGCATAATTTCATAACTTGATCCTTGTGGGATTTAGCTTTAATTGGTTTAAAGATTAAACAAGTAAATTGGTAATTACACGCTTCCGTTTTCTTATAATCTTAAATGGTTTTAAGATATATGAACTTGTTAAATCCCAACAATGGTATCAGAGCCGAAGTTGTTGAAATATGCTTCGAATTGTAGTCTTTAAACCCACTAAATTTGCATTTTAAGTACATGCATGAATATGGAATGCAAAATTTTTGGGTTTGGGAGGGTTGGTATAGTTGGCCGATTTTAGGAAGAGTTCCAAATGGGTTTGGAACTTGCAAATTGGTCAATTTTGTTGTATGTTTAAGTTCACAATCAATGCCTTGACCTTATGATGTTTGCATGTGTGTTTGAATGGATATTTGCTTGGTTGATTTATTATTTTGATATGGTTGTAATATTCATTCAATTTGGTTTGTAAAATTAATTATTCATTTGGTACGTAATATTAATTTTGGTTATGTAATTTATTTTATATTTGGCATGTAAAATAGATTAGGTTGTATTTTCATTTTCTAGACAAAATGTATTAGGATATATTTTGTAACAAGATGAAGATGCATGAAGATCACAAGGAAGAACACAAGAAGCATGTGGATGCAAGGTTAAGTGGGAGGTTAAAACCTCTTACTTTGTGTTTTACCCATTGACCGGTGGCATTTTTTTTTCGGCTAAACAAAATGTCTACCAAAAGGCTTGATTGTGAACATTTGTTTTGCATGCGTGGTTGTTTTAATTTCTTGTATGATTGTGGGTTGTATGTTTGTATGCTACAAGTTAATCACACAAGTTAACAACAAACAAAACTAAAATTTAATTGGTTAAATTAGACGTATTAATGACATGCAAAACGACAATTTAATTGGTTAAATTAAAAGCAACTAAAGACCTTAATAAATGGTTATTAAGAACAAGAAAGGATTACACATATAAAATGGTTTATATCAAAGTAATAAAATTGGATTTATTACATGACATGAAAAATGGATTTTCAAATGTACCATACACTAAATGCATGTTGGTGTATTGCATAAAAGTTTTCTCAAACTAGAATTAATGAAAACTTAAAATCCCTTTTACAAACAAGGAAAACAAGTTTAACGCCATCCTTTTGTGTGACACTTAAGCATGTTAGGGAACTCATGATGGGATAAAGGTCACCTAACCGTCATGAACAAACTAATGTGGTTAAGGTGAATTTGACATGCTTGTGGGATAAAGGTCACCTAACCACCTGTACGTTAAGTTTACACGTTTATACAAGTAGGACAACTTGATTTGGGAATCATGAACTTAGGGTCACCGAAGCATGAGGAACAAATAGGCGTTGATGGGATAAATATGCCATGCAAAAGGATTGCATGATCCCATACCTTAGAAGTTGCAAAAGGATTGCAATTGTCATGGAATGACTACCTAGCTAAATCAAATAACGGGATAAAGGTCACCTAACCGAAATTTGGTTTACCGTTGGATTCTAAAATTTAACATGGATCAATTAAACTAAAAGGGTATTGATTGTTAAATTATAAATCAATTCTTAAACAAACTTTGTCAAATTTTGTAGATGGCCGCCAATAACAAACAACAACATTCCAAACGCACCAATCAACTTTAATAACCTATCATTGAGGTCCATCCTCGGAAAAGAAAATAACTCCCAATCCATTTCATCTTATGTACTAAAGATGAAAAGCTTTATTGATTGATTGCACCGTCTCAACAGTCCCGTGTCAAATGAATTAACCACGGACCTTATCCTCAACTCTTTGTCAAAAAGGTTTGACACATGCGTGTTGAATTACAGCATGAATGATTGGGATAAGAGCATTGGCGAATTACATGTCATGCTAAGGACGGATGAATCAAGCATGGGTAAAAAGGCTTCACCCATGCTCATGATCAAAGAAGGTGGATCCAAGGATGAATCCTCTTCTAAGCCAAAGGTGGATAAGAAGAAACGACCCACCTACAAGGGCAAAGGAAAAGGTAAGATGGTTTCCCCAACCAACAACACTAAATGGCAAAAGGTTGCCAGACAAGCAAACCCCAAGGAAGATCCGTGCTATGGTTGCAGTGTGATAGGTCACTGGAAACGCAACTGCCCGTCTACCTAAAGGAGTTGAATGCAAAGAGGGATGCAGGGCAAACCTCAGGTAATGTATACAAGATATACGTTGAGCTTAGTATTACTTCTTCTAATACATGGGTATTAGACACAGGATGTGGAACTCATATTTGCAATTCATTGCAAGGGTTCATAAGAAGTAAACTAAATGCGGGAACAACAAGTCTCTACATGGGAAATGTAGTGACCCGAACTTTTCCATGTTTATATATATTAATTGAGATTGATATTTACATGATTAAATGTTTCCAACATGTTAAGCAATCAAACTTGTTAAGACTTGATTAATTGAAATATGTTTCATATAGACAATTGACCACCCAAGTTGATCGGTGATTCACGAACGTTAAAACTTGTAAAAACTATATGATGACATATATATGGATATATATATATAGTTAACATGATACTATGATAAGAAAACATATCATAAAGTATATTAACAATGAACTACATATGTAAAAACAAGACTACTAACTTAATGATTTTTAAACGAGACATATATGTAACGATTATCGTTGTAAAGACATTTAATGTATATATATCATATTAAGAGATATTCATACATGATAATATCATGATAATATAATAATTTAAAATCTCATTTGATATTATAAACATTGGGTTAACAACATTTAACAAGATCGTTAACCTAAAGGTTTCAAAACAACACTTACATGTAACGACTAACGATGACTTAACGACTCAGTTAAAATGTATATACATGTAGTGTTTTAATATGTATTTATACACTTTTGAAAGACTTCAATACACTTATCAAAATACTTCTACTTAACAAAAATACTTACAATTACATCCTCGTTCAGTTTCATCAACAATTCTACTCGTATGCACCCGTATTCGTACTCGTACAATACACAGCTTTTAGATGTATGTACTATTGGTATATACACTCCAATGATCAGCTCTTAGCAGCCCATGTGAGTCACCTAACACATATGGGAACCATCATTTGGCAACTAGCATGAAATATCTCATAAAATTACAAAAATATGAGTAATCATTCATGACTTATTTACATGAAAACAAAATTACATATCCTTTATATCTAATCCATACACCAACGACCAAAAACACCTACAAACACTTTCATTCTTCAATTTTCTTCATCTAATTGATCTCTCTCAAGTTCTATCTTCAAGTTCTAAGTGTTCTTCATAAATTCCAAAAGTTCTAGTTTCATAAAATCAAGAATACTTTCAAGTTTGCTAGCTCACTTCCAATCTTGTAAGGTGATCATCCAACCTCAAGAAATCTTTGTTTCTTACAGTAGGTTATCATTCTAATACAAGGTAATAATCATATTCAAACTTTGGTTCAATTTCTATAACTATAACAATCTTATTTCAAGTGATGATCTTACTTGAACTTGTTTTCGTGTCATGATTCTGCTTCAAGAACTTCGAGCCATCCAAGGATCCATTGAAGCTAGATCTATTTTTCTCTTTTCCAGTAGGTTTATCCAAGGAACTTAAGGTAGTAATGATGTTCATAACATCATTCGATTCATACATATAAAGCTATCTTATTCGAAGGTTTAAACTTGTAATCACTAGAACATAGTTTAGTTAATTCTAAACTTGTTCGCAAACAAAAGTTAATCCTTCTAACTTGACTTTTAAAATCAACTAAACACATGTTCTATATCTATATGATATGCTAACTTAATGATTTAAAACCTGGAAACACGAAAAACACCGTAAAACCGGATTTACGCCGTCGTAGTAACACCGCGGGCTGTTTTGGGTTAGTTAATTAAAAACTATGATAAACTTTGATTTAAAAGTTGTTATTCTGAGAAAATGATTTTTATTATGAACATGAAACTATATCCAAAAATTATGGTTAAACTCAAAGTGGAAGTATGTTTTCTAAAATGGTCATCTAGACGTCGTTCTTTCGACTGAAATGACTACCTTTACAAAAATGACTTGTAACTTATTTTTCCGACTATAAACCTATACTTTTTCTGTTTAGATTCATAAAATAGAGTTCAATATGAAATCATAGCAATTTGATTCACTCAAAACGGATTTAAAATGAAGAAGTTATGGGTAAAACAAGATTGGATAATTTTTCTCATTTTAGCTACGTGAAAATTGGTAACAAATCTATTCTAACCATAACTTAATCAACTTGTATTGTATATTATGTAATCTTGAGATACCATAGACACGTATACAATGTTTCGACCTATCATGTCGACACATCTATATATATTTCGGAACAACCATAGACACTCTATATGTGAATGTTGGAGTTAGCTATACAGGGTTGAGGTTGATTCCAAAATATATATAGTTTGAGTTGTGATCAATACTGAGATACGTATACACTGGGTCGTGGATTGATTCAAGATAATATTTATCAATTTATTTCTGTACATCTAACTGTGGACAACTAGTTATAGGTTACTAACGAGGACAGCTGACTTAATAAACTTAAAACATCAAAATATATTAAAAGTGTTGTAAATATATTTTGAACATACTTTGATATATATGTATATATTGTTATAGGTTCGTGAATCAACCAGTGGCCAAGTCTTACTTCCCGACGAAGTAAAAATCTGTGAAAGTGAGTTATAGTCCCACTTTTAAAATCTAATATTTTTGGGATGAGAATACATGCAGGTTTTATAAATGATTTACAAAATAGACACAAGTACGTGAAACTACATTCTATGGTTGAATTATCGAAATCGAATATGCCCCTTTTTATTAAGTCTGGTAATCTATGAATTAGGGAACAGACACCCTAATTGACGCGAATCCTAAAGATAGATCTATTGGGCCTAACAAACCCCATCCAAAGTACCGGATGCTTTAGTACTTCGAAATTTATATCATATCCGAAGGGTGTCCCGGAATGATGGGGATATTCTTATATATGCATCTTGTTAATGTCGGTTACCAGGTGTTCACCATATGAATGATTTTTATCTCTATGTATGGGATGTGTATTGAAATATGAAATCTTGTGGTCTATTGTTACGATTTGATATATATAGGTTAAACCTATAACTCACCAACATTTTTGTTGACGTTTAAAGCATGTTTATTCTCAGGTGAATATTAAGAGCTTCCGCTATTGCATACTAAAATAAGGACAAGATTTGGAGTCCATGTTTGTATGATATTGTGTAAAAACTGCATTCAAGAAACTGATTTCGATGTAACATATTTGTATTGTAAACCATTATGTAATGGTCGTGTGTAAACAGGATATTTTAGATTATCATTATTTGATAATCTACGTAAAGATTTTTAAACCTTTATTTATGAAATAAAGGTTATGGTTTGTTTTAAAAATGAATGCAGTCTTTGAAAAACGTCTCATATAGAGGTCAAAACCTCGCAACGAAATCAATTAATATGGAACGTTTTTAATCAATAAGAACGGGACATTTCAGTTGGTATCCGAGCGTTGGTCTTAGAGAACCAGAATTTTGCATTAGTGTGTCTTATCGAGTTTGTTAGGATGCATTAGTGAGTCTGGACTTCGACCGTGTTTACTTGAAAAATGATTGCTTAACAAATTTTGTTGGAAACTATATATTTTTAACATGTGAATATTATGTGATATATTAATCTCTTAACGTGTTTGATATTATGTGATAGATGTCTACCTCTAGAACAAGTCCCATTGACTCACCTAATAATAATGAAGAGTCAAATGTAAATTGGAATGATTTGTGGACTGATTCACAAGTTCCCGAAGAGGAACCGAAAGAAGAGTCGGAACTGGAAGAAGAATCGGAACCGGAAGAAGAATCGGAACCGGATGAAGAAATAGAACCGGTGGGGGAAATAATAAAACGGTTAAGTAAAAGAAAATCCTCAACCAACCGACCAAGGTTAATTATGGTCAATGGTGATTCTGCCAAGGAAGCAAAATATTGGGAGGATTACCAATTCTCCGATGAATCGGATTCCGACGAGAATTCCGATGATGTTATAGAAATTACCCCAACTGAATTTAAAAAGGCAAAAGAAAATAATAAGGGAAAGGGCATAAAAATAGAGAAATCTAATTCCAACCCCGATGAACTTTATATGTATCGTCAACCCCCGAAGTCCTTAAGTTGTAACAATGACCCGGGAACCTCTAAACCACCAGGTTTTTCTAAACCAATGTGGATCACGACGGCTCGTATTAGGGGAACATCATATATCCCTAGAAACTTGGCAAAACGAACCAAAACCGAAGAAGAAGAAACGATTGAGTCGGAATAAGATAGTTGTATTCGTGTGGTGTAATATATGTAATATAGTGTTCGTATGCTTTATGATATATGTAAAAATTGCTTGTATTAATAAGTATTTTTTTATGAATCTAACTCTTGTCTATTTTACAGTTTAAAAACACAAAATGGATAGACAACCCAATATTTTAAGAGACCTACCCGGAGACATGATTGATGAAATCTTGTCTAGAGTCGGCCAGAATTCCTCGGCACAACTATTTAAGGCGAGATCAGTTTGTAAGACATTCGAAGAACGTTCCAAGAATGTCTTGGTTTATAAGAGACTTTCGTTTGAAAGATGGGGGATATCACATTGGGAAACCCATAAGTTACGATGTGTTTACTTTGACGCATATATTGCGGGGAACCCAAATGCTATTTTACGCAACGGGTTAAGAAATTATTTTGACTCAATATATCCGAATATTGGACTTCGTGATTTAGAAAAAGCGGCTAACATGCAACATAAAGAAGCATGTTATGCTTACGGATTAGTAATGTTCGCTTCTCACCAAAGTGAGAACAAGAACATCGGGCTACAACTATTAAACAAAACGTTTCCACAAGTGACGGAGTCGGTAATTGGGGTAAGAAATGAGGTTTTTAGATTATTACGGGACTGTTGGACATTACGTAACCCTCGTCCCTTTGACGACGTTACAACACGCTGTCTTATCAACGGCCATAACGGTTATGTTGCACAAGACCAAGGATGGGAAGTAGTCCTAGTAAAACCAGAATGCATGACTTGTTTCTGGACGTATGAATTACGTGTCTTTATTGCCTTTGCTGAACGACTTGTGTACTAGCTAGAATTATCTTCACAAATATCTTGTATCAAAGTTATTGTGTGCTATATTTCATGCTTTATGTAAAATAAGCGGTATTGTAAGTTTGTAAAATATTGTATAAAAGTTTGAACGCGAAATATTATTATAATCAGTTTTTCATATAGAATTGTAGTAGTTGAATTGTATATTAGCTACTAAGTATGAACTTAACGGGTAGGTACTACCCGAATTTAAACTTATAAAACGCTAATACGAAGAAAAAGCTTTTATAAATGAGTTCATATTATGCTACGAAATACTATTAACTACTCTTAATATTCTGTATGATTAACTTGTTCCATTTGACTATTTTGAAGGAAATGGCACCGACTACTCGACACACCGTGAATATGAATGAAGAGGAATTCCGTACTTTTCTAGCTTCAAACATAGCCGCAGTACAGGCTGCGCTACATACCAACAATAACCTTGGATCTAGCAGTACAGGAAATCGTGTAGGATGCACCTACAAAGAATTCACTGCCTGCAAACCTTTGGAATTTGATGGAACAGAAGGACCGATCGGATTGAAACGGTGGACCGAGAAGGTCGAATCGGTGTTTGCCATAAGTAAGTGTACTGAAGAGGACAAAGTGAAGTACGCTACGCATACCTTCACAGGTTCTGCGTTAACATGGTGGAATACCTATCTAGAGCAGGTGGGACAAGACGATGCGTACGCACTACCGTGGTCAGCATTCAAGCACTTGATGAACGAGAAGTACCGTCCCAGAACCGAGGTCAATAAGCTCAAGACAGAACTTAGAGGGTTACGAACCCAAGGATTTGATATTACCACGTACGAAAGACGATTCACAGAATTGTGCCTATTGTGTCCGGGAGCATTCGAAGATGAGGAAGAGAAGATCGATGCGTTTGTGAAAGGATTACCGGAAAGAATCCAAGAAGATATAAGTTCACACGAGCCCGCCTCCATACAACAGGCATGTAGAATGGCTCACAAACTAGTGAACCAGATTGAAGAAAGAATTAAAGAACAGACTGCTGAAGAGGCCAATGTGAAGCAAGTCAAAAGAAAGTGGGAGGAAAACGGTGATAAGAATCACCAATACAACAACAGCAGCAATTACAACAATAATCGCAATAATTATCCCAACAATCGCAACATCAATCGCAACTACAACAAACGGCCCAACAACAACAACAACAACAACAACAGCAACTACAACAATCATCCCAACAACAATAATAACCGCAACAACAACAACAATCAGAAGCAGCTATGCCAAAGGTGTGAAAAGAATCACTCGGGGTTCTGCACCAAATTTTGCAACAAGTGTAAAAAAAATGGTCATAGCGCGGCGAAGTGTGAGGTCTACGGACCAGGGGTTAATAGAACGAAAGGAACAAATGGTGTCGGAACGAGTAATGGCGGAGCAAGTAGTGTCGGAGCAAGTTATGCCAATGTAGTTTGTTATAAATGTGGAAAACCAGGCCACATTATTAGAAATTGCCCGAACCAGGAGAACACGAATGGACAAGGCCGTGGAAGAGTTTTCAATATTAATGCGGTAGAGGCACAAGAAGACCCGGAGCTTGTTACGGGTACGTTTCTTATTGACAATAAATCTGCTTACGTTTTATTTGATTCGGGTGCGGATAGAAGCTATATGAGTAGAGATTTTTGTGCTAAATTAAGTTGTCCATTGACGCCTTTGGATAGTAAATTTTTACTCGAATTAGCAAATGGTAAATTAATTTCAGCAGATAATATATGTCGGAATCGAGAAATTAAACTGGTTAGCGAAACATTTAAGATTGATTTGATACCAGTAGAGTTAGGGAGTTTTGATGTGATAATCGGTATGGACTGGTTGAAAGAAGTGAAAGCAGAGATCGTTTGTTACAAAAATGCAATTCGCATTATACGAGAAAAAGGAAAACCCTTAATGGTGTACGGAGAAAAGGGCAACACGAAGCTACATCTTATTAGTAATTTGAAGGCACAAAAACTAATAAGAAAAGGTTGCTATGCTGTTCTAGCACACGTCGAGAAAGTACAAACTGAAGAAAAGAGCATCAATGATGTTCCCATTGCAAAAGAATTTCCCGATGTATTTCCGAAAGAATTACCGGGATTACCCCCACATCGATCCGTTGAATTTCAAATAGATCTTGTACCAGGAGCTGCACCAATAGCTCGTGCTCCATACAGACTCGCACCCAGCGAGATGAAAGAACTGCAAAGCCAATTACAAGAACTTTTAGAGCGTGGTTTCATTCGACCAAGCACATCACCGTGGGGAGCTCCTGTTTTGTTTGTCAAGAAGAAAGATGGTACATTCAGGTTGTGTATCGACTACCGAGAGTTGAACAAACTTACCATCAAGAACCGCTACCCACTACCGAGAATCGACGACTTATTTGATCAACTACAAGGCTCGTCTGTTTATTCAAAGATTGACTTACGTTCCGGGTATCATCAAATGCGGGTGAAAGAAGATGATATTCCAAAGACTGCTTTCAGAACACGTTACGGTCATTACGAGTTTATGGTCATGCCGTTTGGTTTAACTAATGAACCAGCTGTGTTCATGGACCTTATGAACCGAGTGTGTGGACCATACCTTGACAAGTTTGTCATTGTTTTCATTGATGACATACTTATTTACTCAAAGAATGACCAAGAACACGGTGAACATTTGAGAAAGGTGTTAGAAGTATTGAGGAAGGAAGAATTGTACGCTAAGTTTTCAAAGTGTGCATTTTGGTTGGAAGAAGTTCAATTCCTCGGTCACATAGTGAACAAAGAAGGTATTAAGGTGGATCCGGCAAAGATAGAAACTGTTGAAAAGTGGGAAACCCCGGAAACTCCGAAACACATACGCCAGTTTTTAGGACTAGCTGGTTACTACAGAAGGTTCATCCAAGACTTTTCCAGAATAGCAAAACCCTTGACTGCATTAACGCATAAAGGGAAGAAATTTGAATGGAATGATGAACAAGAGAAAGCGTTTCAGTTATTGAAGAAAAAGCTAACTACGGCACCTATATTGTCATTGCCTGAAGGGAATGATGATTTTGTGATTTATTGTGATGCATCAAAGCAAGGTCTCGGTTGTGTATTAATGCAACGAACGAAGGTGATTGCTTATGCGTCTAGACAATTGAAGATTCACGAACAAAATTATACGACGCATGATTTGGAATTAGGCGCGGTTGTTTTTGCATTAAAGACTTGGAGGCACTACTTATATGGGGTCAAAAGTATTATATATACCGACCACAAAAGTCTTCAACACATATTTAATCAGAAACAACTGAATATGAGGCAGCGTAGGTGGATTGAATTATTGAATGATTACGACTTTGAGATTCGTTACCACCCGGGGAAGGCAAATGTGGTAGCCGATGCCTTGAGCAGGAAGGACAGAGAACCCATTCGAGTAAAATCTATGAATATAATGATTCATAATAACATTACTACTCAAATAAAGGAGGCGCAACAAGGAGTTTTAAAAGAGGGAAATTTAAAGGATGAAATACCCAAAGGATCGGAGAAGCATCTTAATATTCGGGAAGACGGAACCCGGTATAGGGCTGAAAGGATTTGGGTACCAAAATTTGGAGATATGAGAGAAATGGTACTTAGAGAAGCTCATAAAACCAGATACTCAATACATCCTGGAACGGGGAAGATGTACAAGGATCTCAAGAAACATTTTTGGTGGCCGGGTATGAAAGCCGATGTTGCTAAATACGTAGGAGAATGTTTGACGTGTTCTAAGGTCAAAGCTGAGCATCAGAAACCATCAGGTCTACTTCAACAACCCGAAATCCCAGAATGGAAATGGGAAAACATTACCATGGATTTCATCACTAAATTGCCAAGGACTGCAAGTGGTTTTGATACTATTTGGGTAATAGTTGATCGTCTCACCAAATCAGCACACTTCCTACCAATAAGAGAAGATGACAAGATGGAGAAGTTAGCACGACTGTATTTGAAGGAAGTCGTCTCCAGACATGGAATACCAATCTCTATTATCTCTGATAGGGATGGCAGATTTATTTCAAGATTCTGGCAGACATTACAGCAAGCATTAGGAACTCGTCTAGACATGAGTACTGCCTATCATCCACAAACTGATGGGCAGAGTGAAAGGACGATACAAACGCTTGAAGACATGCTACGAGCATGTGTTATTGATTTCGGAAACAGTTGGGATCGACATCTACCGTTAGCAGAATTTTCCTACAACAACAGCTACCATTCAAGCATTGAGATGGCACCGTTTGAAGCACTTTATGGTAGAAAGTGCAGGTCTCCGATTTGTTGGAGTGAGGTGGGGGATAGACAGATTACGGGTCCGGAGATTATACAAGAAACTACCGAGAAGATCATCCAAATTCAACAACGGTTGAAAACCGCCCAAAGTCGACAAAAGAGCTACGCTGACATTAAAAGAAAAGATATAGAATTTGAAATTGGAGAGATGGTCATGCTTAAAGTTGCACCTTGGAAAGGCGTTGTTCGATTTGGTAAACGAGGGAAATTAAATCCAAGGTATATTGGACCATTCAAGATTATTGATCGTGTCGGACCAGTAGCTTACCGACTAGAGTTACCTCAACAACTCGCGGCTGTACATAACACTTTCCACGTCTCGAATTTAAAGAAATGTTTTGCTAAAGAAGATCTCACTATTCCGTTAGATGAAATCCAAATCAACGAAAAACTTCAATTCATCGAAGAACCCGTCGAAATAATGGATCGTGAGGTTAAAAGACTTAAGCAAAACAAGATACCAATTGTTAAGGTTGGATGGAATGCTCGTAGAGGACCCGAGTTCACCTGGGAGCGTGAAGATCAGATGAAGAAGAAATACCCGCATCTATTTCCAGAAGATTCGTCAACACCTTCAACAGCTTAAAATTTCGGGACGAAATTTATTTAACGGGTAGGTACTGTAGTGACCCGAACTTTTCCATGTTTATATATATTAATTGAGATTGATATTTACATGATTAAATGTTTCCAACATGTTAAGCAATCAAACTTGTTAAGACTTGATTAATTGAAATATGTTTCATATAGACAATTGACCACCCAAGTTGATCGGTGATTCACGAACGTTAAAACTTGTAAAAACTATATGATGACATATATATGGATATATATATATAGTTAACATGATACTATGATAAGAAAACA
This sequence comes from Rutidosis leptorrhynchoides, assembly GCF_046630445.1. Classification (NCBI taxonomy): domain Eukaryota; kingdom Viridiplantae; phylum Streptophyta; class Magnoliopsida; order Asterales; family Asteraceae; genus Rutidosis; species Rutidosis leptorrhynchoides. Next base: position 160,694,973 of record NC_092337.1, on the reverse strand, counting down.
TATCATAAAGTATATTAACAATGAACTACATATGTAAAAACAAGACTACTAACTTAATGATTTTTAAACGAGACATATATGTAACGATTATCGTTGTAAAGACATTTAATGTATATATATCATATTAAGAGATATTCATACATGATAATATCATGATAATATAATAATTTAAAATCTCATTTGATATTATAAACATTGGGTTAACAACATTTAACAAGATCGTTAACCTAAAGGTTTCAAAACAACACTTACATGTAACGACTAACGATGACTTAACGACTCAGTTAAAATGTATATACATGTAGTGTTTTAATATGTATTTATACACTTTTGAAAGACTTCAATACACTTATCAAAATACTTCTACTTAACAAAAATACTTACAATTACATCCTCGTTCAGTTTCATCAACAATTCTACTCGTATGCACCCGTATTCGTACTCGTACAATACACAGCTTTTAGATGTATGTACTATTGGTATATACACTCCAATTATCAGCTCTTAGCAGCCCATGTGAGTCACCTAACACATATGGGAACCATCATTTGGCAACTAGCATGAAATATCTCATAAAATTACAAAAATATGAGTAATCATTCATGACTTATTTACATGAAAACAAAATTACATATCCTTTATATCTAATCCATACACCAACGACCAAAAACACCTACAAACACTTTCATTCTTCAATTTTCTTCATCTAATTGATCTCTCTCAAGTTCTATCTTCAAGTTCTAAGTGTTCTTCATAAATTCCAAAAGTTCTAGTTTCATAAAATCAAGAATACTTTCAAGTTTGCTAGCTCACTTCCAATCTTGTAAGGTGATCATCCAACCTCAAGAAATCTTTGTTTCTTACAGTAGGTTATCATTCTAATACAAGGTAATAATCATATTCAAACTTTGGTTCAATTTCTATAACTATAACAATCTTATTTCAAGTGATGATCTTACTTGAACTTGTTTTCGTGTCATGATTCTGCTTCAAGAACTTCGAGCCATCCAAGGATCCATTGAAGCTAGATCTATTTTTCTCTTTTCCAGTAGGTTTATCCAAGGAACTTAAGGTAGTAATGATGTTCATAACATCATTCGATTCATACATATAAAGCTATCTTATTCGAAGGTTTAAACTTGTAATCACTAGAACATAGTTTAGTTAATTCTAAACTTGTTCGCAAACAAAAGTTAATCCTTCTAACTTGACTTTTAAAATCAACTAAACACATGTTCTATATCTATATGATATGCTAACTTAATGATTTAAAACCTGGAAACACGAAAAACACCGTAAAACCGGATTTACGCCGTCGTAGTAACACCGCGGGCTGTTTTGGGTTAGTTAATTAAAAACTATGATAAACTTTGATTTAAAAGTTGTTATTCTGAGAAAATGATTTTTATTATGAACATGAAACTATATCCAAAAATTATGGTTAAACTCAAAGTGGAAGTATGTTTTCTAAAATGGTCATCTAGACGTCGTTCTTTCGACTGAAATGACTACCTTTACAAAAATGACTTGTAACTTATTTTTCTGACTATAAACCTATACTTTTTCTGTTTAGATTCATAAAATAGAGTTCAATATGAAATCATAGCAATTTGATTCACTCAAAACGGATTTAAAATGAAGAAGTTATGGGTAAAACAAGATTGGATAATTTTTCTCATTTTAGCTACGTGAAAATTGGTAACAAATCTATTCTAACCATAACTTAATCAACTTGTATTGTATATTATGTAATCTTGAGATACCATAGACACGTATACAATGTTTCAACCTATCATGTCGACACATCTATATATATATTTCGGAACAACCATAGACACTCTATATGTGAATGTTGGAGTTAGCTATACAGGGTTGAGGTTGATTCCAAAATATATATAGTTTGAGTTGTGATCAATACTGAGATACGTATACACTGGGTCGTGGATTGATTCAAGATAATATTTATCGATTTATTTCTGTACATCTAACTGTGGACAACTAGTTATAGGTTACTAACGAGGACAGCTGACTTAATAAACTTAAAACATCAAAATATATTAAAAGTGTTGTAAATATATTTTGAACATACTTTGATATATATGTATATATTGTTATAGGTTCGTGAATCAACCAGTGGCCAAGTCTTACTTCCCGACGAAGTAAAAATCTGTGAAAGTGAGTTATAGTCCCACTTTTAAAATCTAATATTTTTGGGATGAGAATACATGCAGGTTTTATAAATGATTTACAAAATAGACACAAGTACGTGAAACTACATTCTATGGTTGAATTATCGAAATCGAATATGCCCCTTTTTATTAAGTCTGGTAATCTATGAATTAGGGAACAGACACCCTAATTGACGCGAATCCTAAAGATAGATCTATTGGGCCTAACAAACCCCATCCAAAGTACCGGATGCTTTAGTACTTCGAAATTTATATCATATCCGAAGGGTGTCCCGGAATGATGGGGATATTCTTATATATGCATCTTGTTAATGTCGGTTACCAGGTGTTCACCATATGAATGATTTTTATCTCTATGTATGGGATGTGTATTGAAATATGAAATCTTGTGGTCTATTGTTACGATTTGATATATATAGGTTAAACCTATAACTCACCAACATTTTTGTTGACGTTTAAAGCATGTTTATTCTCAGGTGAATATTAAGAGCTTCCGCTGTTGCATACTAAAATAAGGACAAGATTTGGAGTCCATGTTTGTATGATATTGTGTAAAAACTGCATTCAAGAAACTGATTTCGATGTAACATATTTGTATTGTAAACCATTATGTAATGGTCGTGTGTAAACAGGATATTTTAGATTATCATTATTTGATAATCTACGTAAAGATTTTTAAACCTTTATTTATGAAATAAAGGTTATGGTTTGTTTTAAAAATGAATGCAGTCTTTGAAAAACGTCTCATATAGAGGTCAAAACCTCGCAACGAAATCAATTAATATGGAACGTTTTTAATCAATAAGAACGGGACATTTCAGGAAATGGTGCAAAGGTGCACGTAAAAGCTCAAGGAGACTTTTGTTTTAAAGCTACCAAGTGGTTTGGAGCTTATATTGAAAAATGTTTTGTATGCACCTGATTTAACACGAAACATTATTTCTGTTTCCCGTTTGAAACAATATGGTTTTAATCTTAATTTCATTAATGATGATATCCATGTTTCTTTGGATAATGTATTCTATTTTAAGGCTACGCCTTCAAATGGAATTTATGAATTGGTTCATGATGACACATTATCTAGTAGCTCAATATACCATACAAGCACCAAGAAACTCAAAAGGGATTTGAGTGATTCCTACTTATGGCATTGTCGCCTTGGTCACATAAACAAGAATCGTATACATACACTTCAAAAGAATGGACTTTTGAAATCAAATGAACTTGACTCATTTGATGTATGTGAATCTTGTTTACAAGGCAAAATGACTAAAGCACCTTTCAAAGGGACCTATGAAAGGGCTAAGGACTTATTGGAATTAATACATTCGGATGTATGTGGACCCTTTAAGCCCATAGCTAGGAATGGTGAAAGATACTTCGTTACTTTCATTGATGACTTCAGTCATTTCGGATATGTCTACTTATTAAGACACAAGGACGAAACTTTTGAAGTATTCAAGGAATATCAAAACGAAGTACAAAATCAACTCAATAAGACAATCAAGGTACTTCGTACCGATAGAGGAGGTGAATACCTAAGCGATGCCTTCCAAGATCATCTTAGGAGTTGTGGGATTATCTCACAACTTACTCCACCAGGAACACCCCAACTTAATGGAGTGTCCGAAAGGAGGAACCGAACCCTAATGGATATGGTTCGATCTATGATGGCAAGAAGCTCGTTACCTTTATCATTTTGGGGTTATTGTCTAAGCTCCGCGGCTCGTATTTTAAATATAGCCCCAACCAAGAAAGTGGAACGAACTCCTCATGAGATGTGGTTTGGAAAACCTCCATCTCTATCATACTTAAAGGTATGGGGATGTGAAGCTTATCCTAAGCGTTACATCCCTAATAAGTTGAATACTCGATCCACGAAGTGTATCTTCATAGGATATCACAAGGATGATATGGGATACTATTTCTATGATCCATCCGAGCAGAATGTATTTGTTGCTCGGAAGGCGGAATTCCTTGAAACTAAGTTCCTAATGGAAGGAAATAGTGAAAGGAAAATAGATCTTTAAGAGGTTCAAGATCAAGTAGATGATACAAAATTGGTTAACACTAGCACACAACATGAAAATGTTGATAGTGATCAAATGGATGATCAAAATACACAAGACATTCGTAGATCTGGTAGGATTAGCAATCCTCCTGAGAGATATGGGTTTCTCATAGATGGTTGCTATACGGTTGATTTGGATGAACCAACAAACTACCAAGATGCTTTATCAAGGATTGATAAAGATAAATGGCAGGAAGCCATGAAATCTGAGATGCAATCCATGTATGACAACCAAGTTTGGGAACTTGTTACGCAACCTCCTGGCTCTAGGCTAGTTGATTGTAAATGGCTTTTCAAGGAGAAAACCAACATACATGAAAACTTGGATACATACACGGCTAGACTTATAGCAAGAGGTTTCACTCAAACTCAAGGAATTGACTATGATGAAACCTTTTAAACCCGTGGTGATGCTAAAGTCTATTAGGATATTATTTGCCATTGCTTCTCATTATGATTTTATGATATGGCAAATAGATGTCAAAACTGCTTTACTAAATGGATATCTTAAGGAAGATGTCTATATGGTTCAGCCTAAAGGTTTTGTTGATCTGAAATATCCGAATAAAGTATACAAGTTAAAGAAATCAATCTACAGATTGAAACAAGCATCGATAATGTGGAATCATCGTTTTAATGAGGAAGTCAAGAAATTTGGCTTCATTAATAACGGTGATGACGCTTGTGTATACAAGAAAGCTAGTGGGAGTACTGTCATGTTCCTTGTACTATATGTGGATGATATATTATTATTTGGAAATGATATTCCGCAAATGCGAGGAGTTAAGACTTGGCTAAGTAGCTGCTTCTCCATTAAGGATACTGGAGAAGCACAATACATTTTGGGATTAGGATCTACAGGGATAGATCCAAGAAATTGATAGGTTTGAATCAAAGTGCATACATTAAAAAGGCTTGAAAAGGTTCAAGAAGGAAAACTCTAAGAAAGGTTTGGTACTTTTTCAAAGAGGGGCGTTTCTCAGTTCATCTCAGTGCCCCACCACGAAAGATGAACAAGAAAGCATAAGAATGTCCCATATGCGTCTGCTATTGGGTCAATCATGTATGCGATGATATGCACTAGAACAGATGTGTCATGCGCTCTTAGCATGACAAGTAGATACCAGAATAACCCGGGAATTAGTCATGGGACTGCGGTTAAAAGTATATTGAAATACCTTAGAAGGACTAAGGATATGTTTCATATATACGGGTCTGGTGAGGAGGAACTCGCTGTAAAAGGTTACGTGGACGCGAGCTTCCAAACTGAAGGTGCGGTCCCTTGGAAGAGTTAAAAATAGAATGTTGTTGCTTTATTCACTACAAAATCAGAATACATCACCGTCTCATTGGCAACTGAGGAAGCTGCATGGATGAAGAAATTCATCGACGACTTAGGAGTGGTCCCTTCCATTCAGGACCCTCTTGAGATCTTTTGTGATAACGAGGGTGTGATTGCTCAAATCAAGGAACCTCGTGCTCACCAAAAGACCCGTCACATTGAGCGGAGATTCAACTACATAAGGGATGAAGTTGAAAAAGAAAGATATGTATTCTCAAGGTTCACACAGATCTTAATATAGCGGATCCACTCACGAAGCTCTTACATGGAGCAAAACATGAAGGGCATGTTAGTGCATTAGGGCTTCGATATTCTAGTGATTGGTCATGATCTGTTTTAAGTATTGTAACGGAACGAATTGGTTCAAACTCATTAATATAATTATTGGTTAGTTTATTTTGAGTTATGTTCCCATTTTGCATATTTTATCCATGAATAAGACATTATTCTAAATTCCGTAGTCGATCACATTTATGGGAATGAGTGTGAGGTTTAGACTATTATGAACTTGGATTGGTATACATTCACGGAATGAATGTAGGGCTAGGTTGCTACCAAGGTTCATAGATATTTGTGGGATACAAATATTGGAAGACCCGCTCTCAAGACTTACTATATGGAGCCTTTGTGGTTGATCACATGTAATCTTGAGTAAAGGCGAATATCATAGTATCCTCTGACCTGAGATACATATTGGGTCCTAATATTCACCGAGTATTATGCCTTGATTCTTTCCTTCGCTATTCTGAAATATGGTAGTACATAAGGAAGAGCTCAGGTATAATGCAAAGTGTGTATCTAGGACGTATGTAGTCAAGATGGAATTTGTCCCTCTTATTCGTTGAGAGTCAGATGTCTAAGGCCTGATAAAGTTAAATCTAAAAGAGAGTGGTCACTCTGTATCTCTTGGATTTGACATGACATCTAGGATTAAAGGATATAATGAAAAGATTCACCTATATATCAATTCGAGTTGGGTACTAAAAAAGGATGATGTTATTGAATGGCACAAAGTCATAACATATTGGGGGTGGTGGACGGTGTGTTAGGCTGTATCCATCACTTGCATTAATTTCTTATGTTTCTCGTGCAAGTGGGAGATTGAAGGTATTTCATATGCCCGAGAGACATATTAAATTAATGTGACTAATAGGTTATGATCCAAGTCGGGTCATACCCAATAACAAACTTACCGACACCTTATTCGTATTTGATCTTAGCGATTGGTTCGTTGATTAAATACGCGACACTTGAATTTTAGAAAATGGTTTCTAAATTATTAACACTTGATATGTATATATAAATTATGGAATAATTTATATAAGGATTTAATTATTTATAGGTTAAATAATTAATTAAGTTATATTACATTTTATAAATTGGTTTTGTAAAATATACATAACAAATATGCAAGCTTATAAAATGAGTTTTATAAAATTAAGTTTTATAAAAACTGATTTCACAAATCAGTCTTTTAACAACTACTTTATATAATAACATGGTAATGTGAGTGACATGGGAGTTGTAATAAGCATGCAATTGTTTATTAGTGACCACCCATGCTTAACCAAGACCAAGACATAGTGTTCAACACACACACATGCATTCAAACACATCAATAAGCTTGCAAACTGCTCAGTTTTTCCAGCCCCATGTGGCTGTCCAAAAACGTGGTTAAGGGCTAAAACAAAGGGTTGTTCAAGCTCATTAACAAGTGAAATTCAAGTGTAATAAATCCTAACCAATAGCTAGGGTGTTGGTGCATAGTTTGGGGTATAATCTCTTGAGGTTTCATGCTTTTGAAACTTGCATTCAACATCATCTCTTGAAGAGTTTGCTGTCCAGATTTTTGGGTTCAAAGGAAGTGGGTTTCAAGCTAGATTAACAAGGGTGTTAAGGTTATAAAGTCTAGCTAACTTAAGGGTGGTGTTGGCGGATCAAAGGCTTGAAGTTCTACACATTTGTTCATCATCTTACTACCATTTTGGACAGCCCTTAAACTTATTTTAAGGAGGTATAAAACTCTTTCCTTTCTTGTTAATTTGTAAGCATAATTTCATAACTTGATCCTTGTGGGATTTAGCTTTAATTGGTTTAAAGATTAAACAAGTAAATTGGTAATTACACGCTTCCGTTTTCTTATAATCTTAAATGGTTTTAAGATATATGAACTTGTTAAATCCCAACATAAGCAAAGTCTGTAAAGTTGAGTCTTAAAATTTTGGAAACTGTTTACATGAATTCAATTGACCATCGACTGTCTCCGACGATTCACGAACAAACTAATAGATACATATATGTTTAAATGTATTAATATATATAATAATATGTAATATCAATTTTAATAACAAGTTAAAATATAGTTGATATATAATATCATTAATATTTCATTATTAATATAAATATTAATATTTAATGTTAATATAAAATTTGAAACATGTGATTTACTAAACTAATAATAACATTATTATTATTAATATTATTATTATACCAATGTTGTTAATGTTATCATATTATTTTTATTACCATTAATATTATATCTATTATTAATATTGTTAGTATTATTATGATATTATTATTTTTATCAATTCTATTACAATTATTATTATTAGTATTCTAGGCATATCACTATAAATCTATGTATACTAGATTGATGTTATAATTATGACCGATATCATTGAATTATATTTACCTAAATCATTTGACTACTTTTGTGTTATTGAAATATAAACTTACTAAATGTGAACCATATAATTACAAGCAATTGACACGGATCAAACAAGATCATGATGTCTATTGTTTTGCATGTGAGAAATAATTGTACTATATGTGTTATATATCATATGTGTTACTGTCAAGATGTAGATTGTTTTGTTTTTCATCTTAAAATTTAAATACATGCATGCATCTTCCTCTTGTATGGAACGCGATACAAACCCACTTCTTTTCATTTACTTTTGACAAACTTGCCATATCACATAAACATATATATTTATCCTTCTTATTTTAATTATGCAAAAGTACTCGCACCATAGGTACCGTTTTTATTTTATATGCCTAATTGATTTTAATAAAATTGTTTGGGACAAATGTGAGACAGATAACTGAATTTTAATCAATCATATCACTGTATCCCTTTTTGAAAATCATGTTCGATTAATTTGGATAATACTGTTCTTTCAAATCACTTTTCCATTCCATTCACTGAGTACAATTATTAATATAATGTTTCCTTTTTAATTTAACTTGACACCATGATCATGATTGATCTATTAAATATACATATATGTTATTCTATATCTTATCGCAAGAGATATCAAATATAGACAACCCCTTTTTATTATTTCTTGTTTCACCACCTTCACACTATTTTACTTTCTGTTTTGCATCCAAAATAAAAACAATCAACAACCGAACTTAAACATCATTTGAATGGAACCACTATATCTTCTGTTGCATTCCTCATCTGTCATCATAAACCGCACCAAGAGCCACCCTACAACTCCTATACCACCACCGAACCGACTACCACATACGACTACAACCATATTACCATCTCCTCCACCACCTTATAACTTCCAGTCACTAGTACAAACCTTGTAAGCCACCAAAAACCTGCTCATACACTGATGTTATTATTCGGTTCCTATTTACAGCTCGAGAACCACCCTCATGTACCACTTTGATAAATCACGAATCATCATCTTCAATATTATTCACGATTACTGCACAATACTTGTTTCTATTCTTCATCAACAAACCACCATAAACCCATTTCCTTTTTCTGTTGTTCGAATCATGATCTTCGACTCGAACCCATTTTGAACCGCTACTACACTTGCTTGGTTTCTGTTTATTGTACCTATCAACACCACCTCCCTTCTTTCTTTCTCTCTTGTCGAAATCACCATAGTCGCCACCATTAAAACAAGCTGATACTACATCCATTTTTCTGTTTCTTTTTGTTGATAAAACACAACCATAACCACCACAACAAACACCATCACCATGATCATCGCACCTGCAATCACAAAGGATATGTTTCTATTTTCGTTTCAAACACCATAACAACCAATTCGACACCTGTCATATTCTCTTTCCATTTCTACGTAAGCTCAGGTTCCTATTACAATTCAAACAAAACCTACTTAGTTTTAAAAGTATAAAGATACATGTGGGACGGTTAAGGGTTTATGGACGACAAAAGTTAATATGAGTTGTTGGACATCATGCATTTATATTCAAAACTGTTTTGAACTGCATCCCCTTTTCATTTCATATTCTTTTTCTTTCCTGCCGACATTTAACTCCAACAAATGGCCGACCAGTGGAATGATTGAGCTGTATATTTTTTTTATTTTGAACTTTCACTTTGGGCTTATTAAAAATGCATGTTGGGCCGAGCATACTGCTGGGCCGTATTAATTTGTATTTGGGTGAGATCCTATTTCATTTGTGAGCCAACCGGAACCCGTACACCTTATTGAAATAACTTCACATCCATCGAGACTTTTCTGTTTTGTAAACATCGAAAGTTCATATTTTTTTATATACATAACAGAGGAGGTACATGGAAAATACGATGATAATGTTTATTGATAATGATAATACCGGTGTTAAATGGTGATGATAATGATGGTATTATGATTTAATGTATGGTGATTATTATATCGGTGATGATACATGATTTTCGATAATGATAATGATGATACAACCGTAGGATAAATAAGATCATGATAGTTAATGATGTTAAACAGGATGTAGAATGATAATGATGATCATGTTATATGGTCATGATGAATAATTGAATGATAATATTGAATGTCGATGCCTTCTGGTTCGTGAATGGGTATGTATGCGAACACAACTTTGGGCTTGGTGGACTAATGTAATATCACATATGGGCTAGGAAATTAAACAGATGAAAACGGGATTAAATAAGTTTAAGTTTGATTTAGAACAGAAATGAGCAGACAGAAGTTTGGTGTAGGGTGTGTGTAAGGGAACGAGAGGTCTTGGGTTCAATCCCATACTATGGCATTTATTTCCTTTTTAAGCTTCTTTTGAAGGTAGACTTCTTTTTATTATTATTATTATTATTATTATTATTATTATTATTATTATTATTATTATTATTATTATTAGTAGAAAAATTAATATTATTTTAGTTATTAGTATTTGTAGTATTACTATCATCATTCTTATCATTTTTAGTATTTTTTTTTAAAAAATTGATTTTTATATAAAAAAAATACATTACAATAATATTAATATTACATATTGCTATATTCTTATTATCAAGATGATATTAAATCAAAACAGATATGTATATAAAAGATATCGATCAATATAAACATTTTTTTATCATATTTAAACTAAAAATAAATTTTTATTATTAATAGGTTATAATGAACGATAAATATTTGTGTATATAAATAAATTAAATATATTAAGATGTATCTAAATAACATATAATACGAAAAGTATATTATTAATAATAATATATGTAAATTATCCAAATACGATCATATGTGTTAATATATATATACTTGATATAGGTTCGTGAATCCGAGACCAACCCTACACTTGTTCAATGTCGTCATATGTGTTTTTACTACAAAATACAGTATGGTGAGTTTCATTTGCTCCCTTTTTAAATGCTTTTGCTATATATATTTTTGGGACTGAGAATACATGCGCTGCTTTATAAATGCTTTACGAAATAGACACAAGTGATCGAAACTACATTCTATGGTTGGATTATTAAACCGAATATGCCCCTTTTTATTAAGTCTGGTAATCTAAGAATTAGGGAACAGACACCCTAATTGATACGAACTCTAAAGATAGATCTATCGAGCCCAACAAGCCCCATCCAAAGTACCGAATGCTTTAGTACTTCGAAATTTATATCATGTCCGAAGGAGGATCCCGGAATGATGGGGATATTCTTATATGCATATTGTGAATGTCGGTTACTAGGTGTTCAATCCATATGAATGATTTTTATCTCTATGTATGGGATGTGTATTGAAATATGAAATCTTGTGGTCTATTAAAATGTTGGAAATGATTATTTATGTTAAACTAATGAACTCACCAACCTTTTGGTTGACACTTTAAAGCATGTTTATTCTCAGGTATTAAAGAAATCTTCCGCTGTGCATTTGCTCATCTTAGAGATGTTACTTGGATTCATTTATGACATATTTCAAAAGACATTTCATTCGAGTCGTTGCGTTCATCAAGATTATTATTAAATCAATTATAGTTTGATATATTATGAAATGGTATGCCTGCCGTCAACTTTCGATGTAATGAAAGATTGTCTTTTCAAACACGAATGCAATGTTTGTAAAATGTATCATATAGAGGTCAAGTACCTCGCAATGTAATCAACTGTGGTGAATCGTTTGTAATCGATATGGATTTTGTCCGGATGGATTAGGACGGGTCTTCACAGTTGGTATCAGAGCGATGGTCTTATCGAACCAGGTCTTGCATTAGTGTGTCTAACTGATAGTTGTCTAGATGCATTAGTGAGTCTGGACTTCGACCGTGTCTGCATGTCAAAAGTTTTGCTTATCATTTCATGTCAAAAATTACCTGCTTATCATCATAAGTCTAGACATGTCTTACTGCCTCTAATGCATAGACAGTGTATAGATAAATTCATATCTTAGCGTATCTGTTATTGTTAACTTTGTCTGACAGCTTTCGTAGATTCCTCCGTAACTTATGGGATTTTAGTATTATATATGCATATGTAAATTATGTATTGCAGGGTACTAAACTACATCCTATAATCTAATTCTTATCGAAAATCCTTCATCTGATCGTACGAGATGAATCCCTCAACCATTTCGAGTCCCTCAGATTTTGATAGCTATTCCGATATGGAGTTTCACCTAAGCTCCGAAAGCAGTGTCACCAGAATGAATCAACCAATCATTCATCCCCAAATTCATTTGATGGATTCATAGTTGACTTAATCAATGGAGACACGCAGAAGGCGATCCCATCCACTAACCGAATTCACCTTTTGGCGAAGAACCTGAAGCACTTACTGGCGAACCTGTTCGTAACACCATTTCACCCTCATTTCCCAAATATCTCGCCACGACTATATCATAACTCAGATTCTAAACCTTATTCATCCGCTCGTTCCGATCGACAATCATCCCGGGGTAATCGAAGAAGTCAACGAGCTTCGCGCTCGAGTAATCAACTTGGAGAACATGGTGCAAAACTTACCAGCTTCAACAACATCAACTGCATCAACTGTACCACCAGCAACAACACAAACCACAACAACACACGCCTCAACATCACAATCCGTACCCCGAGCATAATCATCGTTCTACATGACGTTCTGCATCATTTATCTTCGTTCAACATGGCAAATATGTAATCTCTAATGTTTTAGAGATTATATATTCTTGTTCTAATGTAAATCAAATGAGTTTAATATCATATTAACTCATTAAATCCATGATTGCATCTGAAGAAAATATATATACAAGTATATTTTTATAAAGATTGTAATTAAAAATTCTTTCGTACAAACTGTTAATGGTGAAAATATTTTAACGGGTAGGTAATACCCGAGGAATATTTAGATTTCACTCTAATAAGTTGCACTGTACATTCGACGAAGCTGATTCAACAGTCATTTACTATCCTACTTACAACCACCGATATACGTATCCGTTCACCAAAGAATAACTGTTTTCATTCAAATTTAATTTCATATTTAGATTTTGACCTATCAGAATCCAACAAGTGGCATAATGAAGAAATAATGGACACAATAAAAATTGATTAGAAACAGACTAATTAACAATATTAAATTTTATTAAGAAACCACGCTAACAAAATCCTAGCTAACTGTTCCTAGCTAACTGTTAATTCCGTATTACATTTTATTTATCGCAATTTAATTATCGCAATTTATTTTATCGCAATTTATATTCTCGCAATTTTATTTATTGTCATTTAATTTCTGTTATTTATTTTACGCACTTTAAATATCGGAACATGTATACAATGTTTTGACATATCATATCGACCCATCTATATATATTATTTGGAATAACCATAGACACTCTATATGCAGTAATGATCGAGTTCTCTATACAGGGTTGAGGTTGATTCTATAATAATATATATAAGTGTGAGTTGTGATCGAGTCTGAGATATGTATACAGGTCACGACACATATTAATAAATTCGAATATTATATATTAAACTATTTATGAATTATTGGACTATCAACTGTGGACTCTCGACTGTGGACTAATATCATTGGATAATTAAAATGAATTAAAATATTGATCATAATATATGAAACTAAACAATTCTTTAAGTTGCCACTTGATTTCATCTTAAACCTCATTTGTATCTTGACGATTACAATCTGCGTTCAAACTTTTCATGATTCTTGAAAACACCTCAATCGATAGGATGAATCAACCGCACTTCATTAACGGAAGGAAAGATCTATGCATATAGTTATGCACCTGAGAAACTCTCAGCAACAGAGTAAAAGTTTAACACGTAGCCGCGTCAGATCCTTTGGCATTTATTAGCAAAAATAACTTTGCGATCCCTTTTTAAAGTAGTCAATTTTGTCACAGCTCCAGCAAGTCAACTTTGACTTTTCATTCGAAGTAACCTTACTATAATCCTGATATATACAATTACCCTTTTGATACAGGAGAATTCTTTTATATTCCACCATATTACCAGCAGACGTACCAACAACCTCGTTGCTTTTTGGCTTAAATCTCTCTGATAAATCATTATATTTATTCATTGAAACCCTATCATATACTCATCCGTATCTTATAACGAGAACTGCCATAACAATTACCGGGAATCAGCAATCAGTACTTTGAAAACTCACAGCATATCAACATTAACAGTTATATATATGACATTTATCTCTTAGAATTATGATCTCTCATTCTGAAATTTTGAAAAGCACTCAGTCACAAATCAATACTCTGAATGTTGAAAAAGCTGAATGAAGCAGCAGAAACCGTAGATAACCGTAAACGACCATAATCATCAAAAGTTTGATGATAAAGATTAGTATGTTGGAAAAGCTCAGAAAAGTTGGAACTGAAAAGCGGATTGAGCTAACCATAAAGGAAACCAAGGAGAAATACAAGTAACATACCCTAAATTCATAGAACCCAGATAAATCTAGATCCGTTGAAATCTTTAGAGAATATCTTGCTCCGAAGTCATGTTAAAATCTTGCGGAAAATCTTTCTCCATCAACCATCGAACTTAGAAATTCCAAAATATCATCATCAATATCTTCAATATTTCTGAGGATATTTTCATAAATATTCTCGTCCGAAATTATATACCTCTTCGTGCTTCCCGTGTATCATTATATTGGAAACATTCAATAGAAAATTTAGTACCGAAAAGCAGATTATGCGAAACTATGAAAAACGCCGTGAACAAATCGCAAAGAATAAGTTTAACTTCAAAGAATCCAAATGATTCTGTTTCTGATGAAATCTTTAGCGAATACCTTGCTTCTGAATCTAAATCTTTATGGATAAATCTTCTTCACCATCCATCGATATTAGAAATTCCAAGATATCATCGTATCTTTCATTATAAATATCCTTCATATTTCTGAAGATATTTTTATAACTATTCTTATCTGAAATCATTAATCTCTTCGTGCTATCAGTGTTACATAATATAGAATCTATTAGTTTCTATATTTTGTAAACTTTCGAGCTTAAAATATGAATGTTATTGAAGTAGTATTGGGAACTGATGCATGAGTTAGTATAATATAATGACACTTGATCAACGTGATTATATTACAGTAAGTCATGCTGAGCTTCTATTGGAACATGATGATTCACTGATCATAACGTCATCATGTGCCATGTTATATAACTCTTTCATTCTACTTAACTCCTGAACAAATCAAGAAAATGTATTCTTGTTGGTTCTATTTTCCGTGATGTTGATAAATTTGAAAATCAAATCGTACTATCACGTTCCTTCCTGCTTAGAACATTATAATCATTCGAAACACTATATCTACGAATTCTGGACCATTATTCGCTTGACTTGAAGTCGGGAAGATAAAAACAAAAGCATAGAGCTTTGAAATATAAGGGAGAATATAAATCCCAATTACAACACCGAAATTACAAACCGTGGATATCAGTACGTATAGCAATATAAAGACACGGGAGGATTATAAATACAATAATCCCTAGAGCATAATAGAAATAAACAGATTCTTCAGGTGGGAGTTGGAAAAGGAGAATGATTGTTGCGATAGTAAGGATGAGGACAAGGATCAGAACTAGATTAAGCATTTTTAGAATCTTTAGGATGTATGAAACAAGAAGGAAAATATATGAATGGTAAGAATAATGGAACGGGAGAGTTTAATTTATAATGAAAATATCAGACAGTGTAATCAAGGCAGATCAACGTATTTAATTATAGAGATCTTAATTTCCATATTCACCGAAGAATTAAATCTTTTAGATTTCGAAGATTTTCTTTAAATCCCTTGAACTCCGGAATTCAACTAAGGCAACGTCATAAGTTAAGTTGCATCTTATTTTCTAAATTCAACCCTGACTCTGTCAAAAGTTAAGATGAATCTTTATTTTCCTATTTCACTCCTTGGTGATAGCTTCATTCGTATTTTTCTATTTCACTCCTTGGTGATAGCTTCATTCGTACTCTTCGAATAATCGAGTTATTTTTATCCATATTACTCAATAATGATAAAACTCTATTTATCAACTCATATTCGTCATGAAAAACATTTTTTTTGTTAGCCATGACCACCTCACTCAAATTTCGGGACAAAATTTCTTTAACGGGTAGGTACTGTGATGACCCAGGAATTTCCGACTAAATTTAAACTTAATCTTTATATGATTTTGACACGATAAGCAAAGTCTGTAAAGTTGAGTCTTAAAATTTTGGAAACTATTTACATGAATTCAATTGACCATCGACTGTCTCCGACGATTCACGAACAAACTAATAGATACATATATGTTTAAATGTATTAATGTGACAATCCGAAAATTTCCGACCAAATTTAAACTTAACCTTTATATGTTTCCGACACGATAAGCAGAATTTGTAATGTTGAATCTCAAAAAGTTTTGAACTACATTCATGTAATCAATTACCCTTTGACCGTGTTCGATGATTCACGAACAATTATGAGTATATAGATATGTATATATAATATATAATATTAACTGAAAACATTAACAAAGTATTAGATATATGATACTTTACATGAACGTATTTGTTTCGATATATTTATTGACAGAATTAAGAGATAATATCAAATGATTGAATTATCAGATACATTTTGATATGATTACGGGCTTATGTTATGAGGTCCACTGTGATTTAAGAAATCTATTCTTTTTGACAACATTCGGAAAATGGTAAAGTGATTTATAAATAAGAACAAATGTGTCAATTAACAGGAACTAGACAAGGGTTAGTGGAAATTCCTGTTTAATTTCCAAGGCATGTTTTATAATATTTTCCTCGTGACCTTGATAAGATAACTATGTTAACTTTCATTTTATTTAATATGAAAATAAGAACGTGGAGTGTAAATAACTTAGATGTTGGATATCGACAAGTTAAGTAACTCGACATTTTTCATTAAGATGATTTCATACGTTTATTTAACCTTTGGACTTTATCCCATACTTCACCAACAGACTGTAATTTAAAAACTTGAAACCTATTATGAATATATATAATTCTACTTTTCTAAAATGTTTTGTGATATAATGATTTCCATTATTATAACCTTTTAACAAAATGATTCTTAAATATATTTAGTTTTGGAAAACAAAATTATCATATTTATTTGATTTAGTTTCAAAAGTACAAAAAACGTTTTTAGTTTAAAAAGAACTTTATTATTAAAACGTATATATCTTTTATAAATATCTAGAACCACTTTTGACAACTCATTACTTAACCAGTATGATAATGATAACGATATTTATATTATATTTTATTAAATATATATAACGATTTAAATTAATATTATATATATTTATACGCGTATTATACGTATATAGTTTTATACTTTTACTATACTTTAACTTTACATTTACTTTACTTTTATTTTACTTTAACTTTAATAATTCACTTTAATAATTCATACTTTAATAATTCACTTTAATAATTCATACTTTAATAATTCACTTTAATAATTCATACTTTAATAATTTACTTTAATAATTCATACTTTAATAATTCACTTTAATAATTCACTTTAATAATTCATACTTTAATAATTCACTTTAATAATTCATACTTTAATAATTCACTTTAATAATTCAAAAATCTATTATAAATAGAATTCAATAGGTTTCATTATTTCATAGAAATTTGAAAATATATTTCTCTAAACTCTCTCAATCGAATTACATATATATATTTTCTTTATACTATTTCAAGATATTATTAGTATACATAAAATACTACGACGGAGTTATACTCAGACGATTTCAAAATAAGTTTTCAAATGGGATAGAGCTAAGGAAATTATGGGTTATAGCTATGGAGGTTATGGGTATTGATCGAGGGTATTGCTCGTGAGGTCAACCTAACGTTTATCATTTTCGTTACGTCTACGTACTTTCCTGCAATATTGAATCACAATATTGATACGTTCGTGAATCCGAGACAAACCCTGCACTTGTTCAGTGCCGTCATATACATAATTGCTACGAAATACAGTATTGTGAGTTTCATTACTCCCTTTTTATATATATTTTTGGGCTGAGAATACATGCGCTGTTTTATAAATGTTTTACGAAATAGGCACAAGTACTAAAACTAATTCTATGTGGGTTTAAACCAGAAATATACCCTTAGCTTGGTAACATTAAACTACTTGTCTATGTACGGTAGGCGCGAATCCTAAAGATAGATCTATTGGGCCTGACAAACCCCATCCTGACTATGGGATGCTTTAGTACTTCGAGGTTATTTTAAACGCACCTGATCTGGTGTACTTCAGAGGGTAAAACATGAACGTTAAGGCTTGTTACCGGGTGCCTACAACTTATAGAATACTTTTAAACACTTGCGAGTGTACGGATATTTATGGAAACTGAAATCTTGTGGTCTATTACTATTACGGAAATGATTGATTATGATAAACTAATGAACTCACCAATTTTTTGGTTGACACTTTAAAGCATGTTTATTCTCAGGTATTAAAGAAATCTTCCACTGTGCATTAGCTCATTTTAAGGATATTACCTGGAGTCATTCATGACCTACTTTGAAAGACGTTGCATTCGAGTCGTTGAGTTCATCAAGATTAATATTAAGTCAATTATAGTTGGATGTAATATGAAATGGTATGCATGCCGTCAATTTTTGATGTAAAGAAAGTTTGTCTTTTAAAAACGAATGCAATGTCTGTAAAACGTATCATATCGAGGTCAAATACCTCGCGATGTAATCAACTATTGTGAATCGTTTATAAAGTATATGAACGGGTCCTTTCAGTTGGTATCAGAGCGGTGGTCTTAGCGAACCAGGTCTTGCATTAGTGTGTCTAACTGATAGTTGTTAAGATGCATTAGTGAGTCTGGACTTTGACCGTGTCTGCATGTCAAAAGTTTTATTTATCATTTTTAGTCGGAAATCATCTACTTACCATCCTTAGGAAATTACCTTCTTATCATTCTTAGTCTAGACACGTCTTGCTGCATTGATTGCATGAATAGTGTATAGACAAAATTCATATCTTAGCGTATCTGCTAAATCATATCTTATCGTATCTTTTACCGTAAACTTTGCCTGACATATTCCGTAAATTCCTCCGTAATCTATGAAATCTTTTGATCTATATATATATAGATATTCTATGTAGTTAGAATACCACCCGATAGCCAGAAAATCATTTCGTATCGAAAAATCCTTTATCAAATCGTACGAAATGGAATTCGTCATCAGTTCAAGTTCCTCGGATTCCGAAATGGAATCCCACTCAAGCTCCGAAAGCAGTGTGACTAGAATGGATCAACTAATCAGCCATCATCTATTCTGGATAAATTGGGGATGAGTTCGTAGCCTCCTTAATCATTGAAGACAAGAAGAAGGCGATCCTTTCCATCCACCACATTGCCCTCTTGGCAATGAACCTGAAGCACTTACCGGCAAACCTGTCCGAAACACCATTTTCTCTCTCATTTCCAGAGTATCTCGTCATGATTATATACTACACCAAATTCTAGATCTTATTTATCCGCTCGTCCGAACCGACAATCACCCCGGTGTAATAGAAGAAGTCAACGAGCTTCGCGCTCGGGTAGTGGCTTTGGAGAATATGGTGCAAAGGTTACAAACACCAGCAGCAGCACCAGCAACATAACCAGTACCTCCATCAACAACATCAACAGTACCATTACCACCACCAACAACAACCGCATCGCAAACGTCAACTTCACAATCTGTCCCATGAGCATCGACGTCATACGCCCTGTAGATACTAAGGAATACCACAACAATGAAGTATTGATTCATAACTTCATTGGGAAAACATTCTACGACGATTATGTAATTTCTAAAGTTTAGAAATTATCTATCCTAGCCTTAACCATAAACCAAGTGAGTTTAATTTAATATTAACTCATTAAATCTATATTACATCTGAAGAAATATACACATATATTTCCATAAAGACTGTAATAAAATTCTTTTGTACAAAATATTAATTGTGACATTTTTTTTAACGGGTAGGTAATACCCGAGAGATATATAAATTCACAATTAATATGTTACATTCTTCGAATTTGATTCAGCAAATCATCCATTATACTCCCTACTTTCACAACAATATACATTCTTTTATAGAAATCAAAACAACCATATTCATTCAAAAATCTAATTACATATTCTGATTTTGAAATCGCCGAATTCAATTCAAGTTATAACCGGTATCATCACTCTTAGATTCCTACATCTTTCAAAGCTATACTTTAACTTCAAAACTGTGTTAGAACATCGTATGTATATTAACGATTATAATCTGTGTTCAAGCCCTTCGAAATACCTGAAGACACTTCAAATAATGAACAATCGAGATGATGATCCAACCACATGTTATCCATAGTTACGTACCTGAAAAACTCTTGAAACCAAAGTCATAATTTAACATGTATCCATGTCATACCTTTTGGCATTTACTAGCTAAAATAACTTTTCAATCCCTTCTAAAAATAGACGGTTTTGTCACAGCTCCAGCAAACCAACTTCAATTGTTCAATCGAATAAGCCTTATTATAATGATTACCCCTTCATCATTATTACCGGGGAACCTTTCATATCTCGCCACATTAGCAGTAAACTTATTAACAACTTCATTGATCTTTGACTTTCCAAAAAAATCTTTATATTTATCAAAACCCCATCATTTACTCATCTGCATCTTGTAACGAGAATTGCCATACGAATCATCGGAAATTAGCAATCAGTATTTTGAAATCTCGCAGCATGTCTACGCCAACAATTATATGTGTCTATCTTCTGGACTTATATACTTTGAATGTGAAGTTTCTAAAAAACACCCTAAACTGCGAACTAGTTCTCGAAATACTGATGAAGCAGCAAAAACTATAAATGACCTTAACAGTAAAAAGTTTAATGATAAAGAGTAGTGTGTTGGCAAAGCTCAGAAAAAGAGAAGATTTGGTACTGAAAAATACGGATTGAGAAAACCATGAAGAAGGCTGTGGATAAATCACAAGGACGAAATCTACCTTCAAAGAATCTAAATGATTCCGTGTCTGCTGAAGTCATTATCGAATACCTTGCTCCTGACTCTAAACCCTTACGGACAATATTCTTCATCATCCTCTGATATTAGAAATTTTAAGATATCATCGTATCTTTCATTATAAATATCCTCCATATTTCTGAAGATATTTCCATAATTATTCTTATCTGAAATCATTTACCTCTTCGTGCTGTCTGTATTACATCATAAAAGAAACTATTTTAGTTTCTAAATTCTGAAACTTTCGAATTTAAAATAGGAATATTTTTGAAGTAGTGTTGGGAACTGAAGCATGAACTAGTATAATATAATGACACTTGATCAACGTGATTATATTACAGTAAGTCATGCTGAGTTTCTAAATGGAACGTGATGATTCACAGATCATAACGTCATCATGTGCTATGTTACACGACTCTTGTATTCTCTTTAACCTCTAAAATATCAAGAAAAATATTTCTTGATGATTCGGCCTTTCCCGAGGTATTCTAGTAATTTGACAAGTCAAGATCGTGCCATTACAATTTTCTTCTTAGAACATTAACAATGTTCATTCCGAAATTCATATATGCGAATTCTGGACCATTACAAGCGGTTCTAAATCACAAGAAGAAGAAACAAAAGGACAAAACACCGAAATAGAAATTGGGGTATAAATCGTAGCAAATAAAAGAGAGCATTAATTGGGGATGACAATGATTATAGAAGACAGAAGCAGGGACATCGAAATATAAGGGAATATATAAAACCCAACAACAACCCAGAAACTATAAACCGTATATATCGATGCATATAGCAATATAAAGACACGGGAGAACTAAAAACACTATAAAACCAAGAGTATAGTAGAAGTAAATAGATTCTTCCGGAGGTAGATGAAAAAGAAGAACGACAGATATGAAAGTGAGGAGTATATCGAGAATCAGCACTGGATGAAGCATATTGACGAATAATTTTAAAGTAAGAATTGAGGGAGAATGAATAGAAGGTGTGAATTAAAAGGAAACGAAGGAGGTGGATTTATAGTGAAATATCCGACAGAAAAATCGAGATGAATCATCGCATTAAATCGAAGAGGGTCATAATTTCCTTAATCACCGAAGAATCAGATCCTATATAGATTACAAAGATTTTCTTTAATGCAGAGATCAACCGTGATGACGTCAAAAGATAAGACGAATCCCTATTTTCTCATTTCACTCTTTTACGATAGCTTCACTCATACGTTTCGAGTAATCGAATTATTTTATCCATATTTCTCAATCATGATAAAACCCTATGAATCAACTTATATTTGTCATAATAACATTCTTATTGTTAGCCATGACGACCTCGATCAAATTTCAAGACGAAATTTCTTTAACGGGTAGGTACTGTGACGACCCGGAAATTTCCGACCAAATTTAAACTTAACCTTTATATGTTTCCGACACGATAAGCAGAATTTGTAATGTTGAATCTCAAAAAGTTTGGAACTACATTCATGTAATCAATTACCCTTTGACCGTGTTCGACGATTCACGAACAATTATGAGTATATAGATATGTATATATAATATATAATATTAACTGAAAACATTAACAAAGTATTAGATATATGATACTTTACATGAACGTATTTGTTTCGATATATTTATTGACAGAATTAAGAGATAATATCAAATGATTGAATTATCAGATACATTTTGATATGATTACGGGCTTATGTTATGAGGTCCACTGTGATTTAAGAAATCTATTCTTTTTGACAACATTCGGAAAATGGTAAAGTGATTTATAAATAAGAACAAATGTGTCAATTAACGGGAACTAGACAAGGGTTAGTGGAAATTCCTGTTTAATTTCCAAGGCATGTTTTATAATATTTTCCTCGTGACCTTGATAAGATAACTATGTTAACTTTCATTTTATTTAATATGAAAATAAGAACGTGGAGTGTAAATAACTTAGATGTTGGATATCGACAAGTTAAGTAACTCGACATTTTTCATTAAGATGATTTCATACGTTTATTTAACCTTTGGACTTTATCCCATGCTTCACCAACAGACTGTAATTTAAAAACTTGAAACCTATTATGAATATATATAATTCTACTTTTCTAAAATGTTTTGTGATATAACGATTTCCATTATTATGACCTTTTAACAAAATGATTCTTAAATATATTTAGTTTTGGAAAACAAAATTATCATATTTATTTGATTTAGTTTCAAAAGTACAAAAAACGTTTTTAGTTTAAAAAGAACTTTATTATTAAAACGTATATATCTTTTATAAATATCTAGAACCACTTTTGACAACTCATTACTTAACCAGTATGATAAAGATAACGATATTTATATTTTATTTTATTAAATATATATAACGATTTAAATTAATATTATATATATTTATACGCGTATTATACGTATATAGTTTTATACTTTTACTATACTTTAACTTTACCTTTACTTTACTTTTATTTTACTTTAACTTTAATAATTCACTTTAATAATTCATACTTTAATAATTCACTTTAATAATTCATACTTTAATAATTCACTTTAATAATTCATACTTTAATAATTCACTTTAATAATTCATACTTTAATAATTTACTTTAATAATTCATACTTTAATAATTCACTTTAATAATTCACTTTAATAATTTATACTTTAATAATTCACTTTAATAATTCGTACTTTAATAATTCACTTTAATAATTCAAAAATCTATTATAAATAGAATTCAATAGGTTTCATTATTTCATAGAAACTTGAAAATATATTTCTATAAACTCTCGCAATCGAATTACATATATATATTTTCTTTGTATTATTTCAAGATATTATTAGTATACATAAAATACTACGACGATTTCAAAATAAGTTTTCAAACGGGATAGAGCTAAGGAAATTATGGGTTATAGCAATGAAGGTTATGGGTATTGATCGAGGGTATTGCTCGTGAGGTCAACCTAACGTTTATCATTTTCGTTGCGTCTACGTACTTTCCTGCAATATTGAATCACAATATTGATACGTTCGTGAATCCGAGACAAACCCTGCACTTGTTCAGTGCCGTCATATACATAATTGCTACGAAATACAGTATTGTGAGTTTCATTACTCCCTTTTTATATATATTTTTGGGCTGAGAATACATGCGCTGTTTTATAAATGTTTTACGAAATAGGCACAAGTATTAAACAAATTCTATGTGGGTTTAAACCAGAAATATACCCTTAGCTTGGTAACATTAAACTACTTGTCTATGTACGGTAGGCGCGAATCCTAAAGATAGATCTATTGGGCCTGACAAACCCCATCCTGACTATGGAATGCTTTAGTACTTCGAGGTTATTTTAAACACACCTGATCTGGTGTACTTCAGAGGGTAAAACATGAACGTTAAGGCTTGTTACCGGGTGCCTACAACTTATAGAATACTTTTAAACACTTGCGAGTGTACGGATATTTATGGAAACTGAAATCTTGTGGTCTATTACTATTACGAAAATGATTGATTATGATAAACTAATGAACTCACCAACCTTTTGGTTGACACTTTAAAGCATGTTTATTCTCAGGTATTAAAGAAATCTTCCGCTGTGCATTAGCTCATTTTAAGGATATTACCTGGAGTCATTCATGACCTACTTTGAAAGACGTTGCATTCGAGTCGTTGAGTTCATCAAGATTAATATTAAGTCAATTATAGTTGGATGTAATATGAAATGGTATGCATGCCGTCAATTTTTGATGTAAAGAAAGTTTGTCTTTTAAAAACGAATGCAATGTCTGTAAAACGTATCATATAGAGGTCAAATACCTCGCGATGTAATCAACTATTGTGAATCATTTATAATGTATATGAACGGGTCCTTTCAGTTAATATATATAATAATATGTAATATCAATTTTAATAACAAGTTAAAATATAGTTGATATATATTATCATTAATATTTCATTATTAATATAAATATTAATATTTAATGTTAATATAAAATTTGAAACATGTGATTTACTAAACTAATAATAACATTATTATTATTAATATTATTATTATACCAATGTTGTTAATGTTATCATATTATTTTTATTACCATTAATATTATATCTATTATTAATATTATTAGTATTATTATGATATTATTATTTTTATCAATTCTATTACAATTATTATTATTAGTATTCTAGGCATATCACTATAAATCTATGTATACTAGATTGATGTTATAATTATGAACGATATAGGTGAATTATATTTACCTAAATCATTTGACTACTTTTGTGTTATTGAAATATAAACTTACTAAATGTGAACCATATAATTACAAGCAATTGACACGGATCAAACAAGATCATGATGTCTATTGTTTTGCATCTGAGAAATAATTGTACTGTATGTGTTATATATCATATGTGTTACTGTCAAGATGTAGATTGTTTTGTTTTTCATCTTAAAATTTAAATACATGCATGCATCTTCCTCTTGTATGGAACGCGATACAAACCACTTCTTTTCATTTACTTTTGACAAACTTGCCATATCACATAAACATATATATTTATCCTTCTTATTTTATTATGCAAAAGTACTCGTTCCATAGCTACCGTTTTTATTTTATATGCCTAATTGATTTTAATTTAATTGTTTGGGACAAATGTGAGGCAGATAACTGAATTTTAATCAATCATATCACTGTATCCCTTTTTGAAAATCATGTTCGATTAATTTGGATAATACTGTTCTTTCAAATCACTTTTCCATTCCATTCACTGAGTACAATTATTAATATAATGTTTCCTTTTTAATTTAACTTGACACCATGATCATGATTGATCTATTAAATATACATATATGTTATTCTATATCTTATCGCAAGAGATATCAAATATAGACAACCCCTTTTTCTTATTTCTTGTTTCACCACCTTCACACTATTTTACTTTCTGTTTTGCATCCAAAATAAAAACAATCAACAACCGAACTTAAACATCATTTGAATGGAACCGCTATATCTTCTGTTGCAGTCCTCATCCGTCATCATAAACCGCACCAAGAGCCACCCTACAACTCCTATACCACCAATGAACCGACTACCACATACGACTACAACCATATTACCATCTCCTCCGCCACCTTATAACTTCCGGTCACTAGTACAAACCTTGTAAGCCACCAAAAACCTGCTCATACACTGATGTTAGTATTCGGTTCCTGTTTACAGCTCGAGAACCACCCTCATGTACCACTTTGATAAACCATGAATCATCATCTTCAATATTATTCACGATTACTGCACAATACTTGTTTCTATTCTTGATCAACAAACCACCATAAACCCATTTCCTTTTTCTGTTGTTCGAATCATGATCTTCGACTCGAACCCATTTTGAACCGCTGCTACACTTGCTTGGTTTCTGTTTATTGTACCTATCATCACCACCTCCCTTCTTTCTTTCTCTCTTGTCGAAATCACCATAGTCGCCACCATTAAAACAAGCTGATGCTACATCCATTTTTCTGTTTCTTTTCGTTGATAAAACACAACCATAACCACCACAACAAACACCATCACCATGATCATCGCACCTGCAATCACAAAGGATATGTTTCTATTTTCGTTTCAAACACCACAACAACCAATTCGACACCTGTCATATTCTCTTTCCGTTTCTACGTAAGCACAGGTTCCTATTACAATTCAAACAAAACCTACTTAGTTTTAAAAGTATAAAGATACATATGGGACGGTTAAGGGTTTATGGATGAAAAAAGTTAATATGAGTTGTTGGACATCATGCATTTATATTCAAAACTGTTTTGAACTGCATCCCCTTTTCATTTCATATTCTTTTTCTTTCCTGCCGACATTTAACTCCAACAAATGGCCGACCAGTGGATTGATTGAGCTGTATATTTTTTTTATTTTGAACTTTCACTTTGGGCTTATTAAAAATGCATGTTGGGCCGAGAATACTGCTGGGCCGTATTAATTTGTATTTGGGTCAGTTCCTATTTCATTTGTGAGCCAACCGGAACCCGTACACCTTATTGAAATAACTTCACATCCATCGGGACTTTTCTGTTTTGTAAACATCGAAAGTTCATATTTTTTTTATATACATAACAGAGGAGGTACATGGAAAAGACGATGATAATGTTTATTGATAATGATAATACCGGTGTTAAATGGTGATGATAATGATGGTATTATGATTTAATGTATGGTGATTATTATATCGGTGATGATACATGATTTTCGATAATGATAATGATGATACAACCGTAGGATAAATAAGATCATGATAGTTAATGATGTTAAACGGGATGTAGAATGATAATGATGATCATGTTATATGGTCATGATGAATAATTGAATGATGATGATGAATGTCGATGCCTTCTGGTTCATGAATGGGTATGTATGCGAACACAACTTTGGGCTTGGTGGACTAATGTAATATCACATATGGGCTAGGAGATGAAACAGATGAAAACGGGATTAAATAAGTTTAAGTTTGATTTAGAACAGAAATGGGCAGACAGAAGTTTGGTGTAGGGTGTGTGTAAGGGAACTAGATGTCTTGGGTTCAATCCCAGACTATGGCATTTATTTCCTTTTTAAGCTTCATTTGAAGGTAGACTTCCTTTTATTATTATTATTACTATTATTATTATTATTATTATTATTATTAGTAGAAAAATTAATATTATTTTAGTTATTAGTATTTGTAGTATTACTATCATCATTCTTATCATTTTTATTATTTTTTTTTAAAAAAAAAATAGATTTTTATATAAAAAAAATACATTACAATAATATTAATATTACATATTGTTATATTCTTATTATCAAGATGATATTAAATCAAAACAGATATGTATATAAAAGATATCGATCAATATATAAACATTTTTTTTATCATATTTAAACTAAAAATAAATTTTTTTTATTAATAGGTTATAATGAACAATAAATATTAGTATATATAAATAAATTAAATATATTAAGATGTATCTAAATAACATATAATACGAAAAGTATAGTATTAATAATAATATATGTAAATTATCCAAATACGATCATATGTGTTAATATATATATATACTTGATATAGGTTCGTGAATCCGAGACCAACCCTACACTTGTTCAATGTCGTCATATGTGTTTTTACTACAAAATACAGTATGGTGAGTTTCATTTGCTCCCTTTTTAAATGCTTTTGCTATATATATTTTTGGGACTGAGAATACATGCGCTGCTTTATAAATGCTTTACGAAATAGACACAAGTGATCGAAACTACATTCTATGGTTAGATTATTAAACTGAATATGCCCCTTTTTATTAAGTCTGGTAATCTAAGAATTAGGGAACAGTCACCCTAATTGACGCGAACTCTAAAGATAGATCTATCGGGCCCAACAAGCCCCATCCAAAGTACCGGATGCTTTAGTACTTCGAAATTTATATCATGTCCGAAGGAGGATCCCGGAATGATGGGGATATTCTTATATGCATATTGTGAATGTCGGTTACCAGGTGTTCAATCCATATGAATGATTTTTATCTCTATGTATGGGATGTGTATTGAAATATGAAATCTTGTGGTCTATTAAAATGTTGGAAATGATTATTTATGTTAAACTAATGAACTCACCAACCTTTTGGTTGACACTTTAAAGCATGTTTATTCTCAGGTATTAAAGAAATCTTCCGTTGTGCATTTGCTCATCTTAGAGATGTTACTTGGAGTCATTTATGACATATTTCAAAAGATATTGTATTCGAGTCGTTGCGTTCATCAAGATTATTATTAAATCAATTATAGTTAGATATATTATGAAATGGTATGCCTGCCGTCAACTTTCGATGTAATGAAAGATTGTCTTTTCAAACACGAATGCAATTTTTGTAAAATGTATCATATAGAGGTCAAGTACCTCGCAATGTAATCAACTGTGGTGAATCATTTATAATCGATATGGATTTCGTCCGGATGGATTAGGACGGGTCTTCACATAAATTGGCATTGATTAGTTACCATGTGTAGGATTTGTCCTTTGATTTCATAATCTGGTGCATTAATGTCTGGTTGAGTGATTGCGTGACCTTGGCCAGTGTGTTTAGCTCGCATTCGGTCTTCCATACTTAGAGGTTCCAGATTTTCCATGATTGAATTTGTTGAATCTGAATCACTAGAGGATTCTGATTTAACGGGTTGTTCCTCAACAATCTATGTTTGAATGATTGGTGGTTCCGGAGGAAAGATTAATTGTTCAGGATCTCTGAATTATCCCTGAATATCCTTCGGATTCTCAATTGTGAGGTCGGGTTCAAAAAATGAATTATCGGAAATTTGAATTGGAGTACTTGGTTGACTGGGTGACGATTCTAAAGAAAAATCAACGGCGACAATATTTGCTAGATGTCTTGATCTGGTTACAGGTGGTGAACGTACAAAAGGTGGTGAACGTTTTGCTCGGTGCATTTACTGAATATCCTATTATTTATTAAAAAGAAAGAAAAATTATATAAGTTATCCAATTAATAGACTTTTCTGCTTTTCCCCACGTTTCGAATAGCCAATAGATGCAGCAGGGATCCAGAACCCTTTAAATCGGAAGCTCACAACTCAGCCACTAACAAATCCAACTATTACTACGAAGCATAAAATTTTGATGTCTATCAATTTAACCACTTAAAATAATTTTTCGTTGAAATTTAAAGAAATTTTAGATAAAAAATAGAAAATTCTATGTCCTAAAAACTAGAGTGACGAAAAATAAGAAATAAAAGGAGCGCGTCGAAAAACGTCGAAAAATAAAAGGTCGAAAAATAATAAAAAGAACGTAGCGCATCGAAACTTAAAAGTCTAAAAACTAAGAATTAAAAGTTGCGTCTAAAAATATTAAAGCTTAAAAGGAATACTATATCCAAAACGGCAATTACTTAAAAAGGTACTAAAATATTAAACGGCGTCGCAAAATTCTAAAGCACCTAAATCTTAGTCTAAAGAAAAAGTACTTAAGGGATTTTACGGCAAAGCCTAAGAATCTAGAAATAAAAATAACTGCGGCAAAAACTATGACTTAAAACTAAATACGAGCGAAAATATAAAAATATTGTGCTAAAACAAATAAAAATATACAAAATATAAAAATAAACTTAAAGTTGTAAAAAGTACATTTTTTATAAAAATATTATTTTTATATTATTTATTATATAAAACTATTACTTTTATATATTTATGAAACTAATTAAAATAAAAATACAATTTAAATAATAAAACTTAACTAAATAATAAAATAAGTATAACCTAATTAGGGTTTAAAAATAATAATAAATAAAAATACTCCGTAATTAATGCGAAATTAGGTCAAAGATGGCGTGTCAGAACCTGTCATGCGGTCGCATGAGTATTTGCCTATAGATCCATGCGATCGCATGGCCCAAATATTCAGGTTACAAATTGGGCTGCTACAGTGTAGCCCGATTCTTTTACTTATTATTTTTTTCTGTTTTTTTAAAATTATATAAAGTATAATAAATAAAAACTTATATTTTTTTACAAACTAAAAATAAAAATAAAGAAACTTTATAGTTTTATATATATATATTTAACAAACTCTTAAAAATATCTATATATTGTTATTTTTCTTTTTATATTTTTGTATTTTTAATATTTAAAACGTATATTTTTTTTATACAAAGAACTTTAAAAAAAATCTTTTTTTTTATATAGCGTTGCGCTTCCGGCGATTTAGTCTTCCCCGGCAGCGGCACCAAAAATACTTGATGTGCGTAGAGGTGTGTAAAAAATAGTTATATTTTTACAAGAAAATACTATTAAATACGATATAATTTTACACAAGATATTTATTTATTTATAGAATGGATATACCTAAACCTTGCTACAACACTTATAGGCAGTGTACCTAATTGTACAGTAGTGTAGTTTTTAGTAAGTCCGGTTCGTTCCACAGGGAGACTTAGCCAAGTCTAACACTATAATAGTTTTAACTTATAATTGTAAAAATACAAAAATATATATAAGTAGTATTGTTATTATAAAAGGGGGTTTTTACCGTTTAATGACCGATTTGTCAATTTTAAAACTTTAGTTGCAGTTAAAACCTAATGTAAAATATTAAAAATAAATATAACTTAAATTAAAGCGTAAATTAAATAACGATAATGAAATTGCGATAAATAAAAGTGCGATAAAATAAAATTGCGATAATTAAAGAGTACGATAATTAAAAGTGCAATTAAATAAAAAGACAATAAATAAAAGTGCGATAATTAAAAGTGCAATTAAATATGAAATAAAATAAATTATGCTTATTTAAACTTTCGTAATCATGATGTTTGACGTGTTGATTTTAGTTTATTCCCATGGGTTAATTGTCCTTTGTCTTGGATTATTTGATATGTCCATACGGATTTGTCCATAATAGTCCATCAGTCATAATCATAAAATGCGGAAGTCTTCGTCAAATTATTCTTATTCCCGAAGTCAAATATTCCAACTAATTGGGGATTCGAATTGTAACAAGGTCTTAATACTTTGTTTAATGAATACACCAAGTTATCGACTGCGTGTAAACCAAGGTTTTACTACTTTGTTAACAATTACACCAATTACCCTTGAATGTAATCCACCCCTGTTTCAACAAGTCTATTAACTATTAATCCAGTTCCGTGTCCGGTTAAATGAACAATTATTGGTATTTATAGATATCCGCCCACCGTACCCAGTCAAGCGTATGTGGTTATATATAAATACGTCAAATTATAAGTCTATATATTAAATTATCGAGGTATCATTTAGTTAATATAAGGCCCATTAATAGCCCATAATCTAATTTCCACAAGTGTCGTTCTTTTGTCCAAACCCCAATTATGGTACAAAGCCCAATTACCCAATTTTAATATTTAGTCCAACATCACAATTACTTCGGCATTAAATAAGCATAATAATAACTTAGCTACGAGACATTAATTTAAAAAGGTTGAACATAACTTACAATGATTAAAAATAGCATAGCGTTAAAGGGACAGAATTTTGACTTACACCCTTACAACATTCGCTAACATACCCTTATTATTAGAATTTAAAATTAAAATTAAAATTATAATATATATATATATATATATATATATATATATATATATATATATATATATATATATATATATATATATATATATATATATCATTGAGTGAATGCAGAAGAAAAAGATATTGTAACAATTCGTCCAAAAATCGCAAACTTTATAGGACCTGACCTGTCACTGTTCACCATGCAATCGCATGGAGTTATAGCCTCCAGGCCATGCGATCGCATGGCCCCTTTTTCCAGCTCACAAGAGTTTGTTTGCATTCTGCCGACGGTTTATATAAATATATATAATATATAAATAATATTAAAAATTATTTAAATATTATATTATATTTATGTGCATATTTGACTCGTAATTTTTAGTCCGTTGCGCCGAGCGTTAAGAGTTGACTCTGGTCCCGGTTCCGGATTTTCGAACGTCCTTGCGTACAATTTAATATCTTGTACTTTGCGTTTTGCGTCTTGTACTCTTGTAATTTCGAGACGTTTCTCATCAATAATTTGAACCACTTTGATTGTACTTTGTACTTTTTAGCTTTTTGGTCGTTTGCGTCTTCAATTCGTCGAATCTGTCTTTTGTCTTCACCTTTTATTATTTAAACGAATATCACTTGTAAATAGAACAATTGCAACTAAAAGCTTGTCTTTCTTGAGGGATAATGCTATGAAATATATGTTCGTTTTTAGCATTATCAACAACAAACAATCTGATCAATTATAATCACAATCTGTTACACATCTAAATCAAACTGCAATACCAACAATTACGATCGAATCTTATGCTGTACATATCGTACGAATCTGTTACACTTCACTTTCTGATTTATATATTTTTGTTTGTTCCTTCCTGGCTCGAATAATTCTGTCGACACCACATTCATTATATAATTTGATTTATATAAGTGTTAAGCGATTCATTCACCCTTCTATCTTCATTCTTGTTGAAAACCACCACTTTTTATCTTTCTCTTTTATCTTGTATCCGAGAACCATTAAAGCACCAAAACAAAATATAAACCCTACTTGTTTATGCTATTGCAGTTGTTTGATAGAAGAAAAGGATGTCGTGAAAAGATGATTCATAAAACAACAGTATAGATAATTATCATAATCATGAATAAGTGAATGATTGAACCAAAATTACCTTTTAAAGGCTGCTACATCTGCAACTTGTTCCATTTCTTATTGCTACGGTATCACCCCAAATGAAACCACTACAGACTACTAAAACCATCGATGCAGTATTAAAATTTTTCTCTCCTTTTCTTCCTTTCTTTTTCTGTTTTATCGATTGGCTTGTTTACCTTCTGTTACAGTTACTGCCCCGTTTCTTAAACAACAACACAAATTTGCAGCGACTGTTTTAGTTCTTACTTTGTTCCTGTTTTGTCACCGAAAATCACCCAAAACCAACCCCATTTAAACCCCACCTTTGACTACTATGTGTCACTATTAAAAACAAAGAAGAAAACAATAATGATAGTGGAAGGAGTAGAGGAAAAACATGAGTTGAATAATGCTCGGCACTTATCTTTTCTTTATTTTTTTATATTTTATATCCGAACCTCACATGGAATGATACATGTCCAGCTGTTTTGGTAAGCAAATGCATATTATAATCGTCCACTTGTTGTGCTACCTTTTGCTTTTGATGTGGGAGACATAAGGGGTTGTTGGATTTTTTTATAAAGTAATAAAGTTATGGCTACCGAATAATTTTTGCCTTTTTGAGAGGTGATATTAATTCTTTTTCTTCTCAATTGAGCAGCTGGTGTAATATTATCTATTTTCTACACATAGCAACGATGATAATGATCTAATGCTAAGTGACATCGTAATGGATCATGATGGAAGGAATACATGAAAATGTTTATTTATTCTTTTTGGGGGCCGACAACACTAGGTGACCTATTGGTGTTTTAGAAATTAGATTAAAGAAAACAAACCGATCAATACAATGTAACTGTAAGGAGGTTAGGCTGTGAACTCAGTTCACGTTTTCTTTGGGCCGAATGCATGGCCAGCATTTAATAAAAGAATCGATGAATGAATGAATTAGAATGGGATGATGTTTAGCTTAAATGAAAACGATGATGAATGGAGAAGATGATCACAGAAATTGGGTTAAAAGGAAATAGAATCCGATATAAATCAGGAAAATGGGTTAGAGAATGTGGTTAGGCTGTTTGTCAGGAAACAAGAGGTCGCGGGTTCGAGCCCCGGCATGGGCATTTATTTTTTTGGAGCTTTTCTTGTGAGGTAGTATATATTATTACTCCTATTATTATTACTATCATCATTATTATCACTATTATTGTTATTATTACAAATAAATATTATTTTACAAAAATACATTACAAATATATTAATATTACTTACTACTAAATTTTTTATTGTTAAAATGATATTAGGTAACCTATATATATAAACTATATTAATAATGTAAATATATATATTCTTATCATATATAAATAAATCTTGAAATAAATTTCTATTTTAAAATATTATGATAAAATGATAAATGATAAAGATTATATTATTAAATTACTTTAATAAGTATTTAGTATATTAATATTAATAAATGTATTATAGAAATAAAAATTTACTACTTAAAGTATAAAGGATAAATATAACTTATTTAGTAATATGATATGTAAATTATTAATAAACTTGTTAGTTGTTATTATATGTGTTAATATACATAATTGATATAGGTTCGTGAATCCGAGGCCAACCATGCATTGTCCAGTGTTGTCGTATGAATATTTTTACTACAAAATATTGTATTGTGAGTTTCATTTGCTCCCTTTTTAAATGCTTTTGCAATATATATTTTTGGGACTGAGAATACATGCGCTGCTTTTATAACTGTTTTACGAGATAGACACAAGTAATTGAAACTACATTCTATGGTTGGATTATCAAATCGAATATGCCCCTTTTTAGTCTGGTAATCTAAGAATTAGGGAACAGACACCCTAATTGACACGAATCCTAAAGATAGATCTATGGGCACTAACAAGCCCCAGTCAGAGAATTTGAACTGCTTTAGTACTTCGAATTTATCATGTCCGAATGGAGTCCCGTAATGATGGGAATATTCTATATGCATCTTGTTAAGGTCGATTACCAGGTGTTCAATACATATGAATGATTTTTGTCTCTATGTATGGGACGTATATTTATGAGAAATGGAAATGAAAATCTTATGGTCTATTAAAATTATGGAAATGATCGATTATGATAAACTAATGAACTCACCAACCTTTTGGTTGACACTTTAAAGCATGTTTATTCTCAGGTATTAAAGAAATCTTTCGCTGTGCATTTACTCATTTTAAAGATATTACTTGGAGTCATTCATGGCATATTTCAAAAGACGTTGCATTCAAGTCGATGAGTTCAATAGAGGTTATTATTAAGTAAATGACATATTAGGTCATTTATAAGTTGGATATTATGAAATGGTATGCATGTCTGTTAACTTTCGATGTAATGAAAGTTTGTCTTTTAAAACGAATGCAATGTTTGTAAAATGTATCATATAAAGGTCAAATACCTCACGATGTAATCATATGTTATTGTATTCGTTCTTATGGATAAGGACGGGTCACTACATGTAGTATTTATATGTTTTAATATATTACAATATTTATAAAATCATTAATTATATAGAAAGCATATCCATATATATTTTCATTTTAACAAACTTATTATCTTGCATATTATTTTGCATAATTATTATTATTTCAAATTATTATTATTATTATATATATATATATATATATATATATATATATATATATATATATATATATATATATATATATATATATATATATATATATATCCACATATATATATACATATTTATATATCGATAAATATGTATATATTAATTTGCAACCAATATTTCGTGAATCGTCGGTAATACTCAAAGGTTAACTGAATTCCTATAAATCAGTTCAAAAATTTTGAGTTTCAACAATACAGACTTTGCTTATCGTGTCGAAATCATATATAGATTAAGTTTAAATTTGGTCGAAAATTTCTGAGTCATCACAGAGTTGGTGTACTCGACCTATTGGGTATTCCAGGTTAAATCGATCAGTGAATTAGGAAGTTTATTGGATTTAATCAAGTAGAAGGATTAAGATGAAACGATATGGGTTCTTTGTAAAAGATAAGGAGTGACAGGTACAGGTTGTTTTACTTCGGGATATGATTCCTTCTTGCAATGTTAAATGTGAGATGTGGTATGATAAATCAGGAGGCGAAGTTGGATTCTTGCAGAGATAATATATATATATAGAGGATTTATCAACTTATGGGACACAAAGCGTTACAGTGTTCAGCAAATCAAAGATTGAGTTCTGGGGAGGGGTCCGGGGCACAGACTTTATCAGCCGTGTAATCTTCTGCTCTTGTGGTCGGACAGGAGAGAAGGAAACTCATAAAGGATACAGTTGGAGCATGTTAGATATTGACAGAGGCTTGTGATACATAAGACGACTTAAATGCCGGTACGTGTTTTATTACAATTTGTAATTTGTTAGTGCATGTTGTAAGTCGTCATTGGTAGATATGTATGCTTCATAATTGTTGTTTGATGTTGTAGTGGAAACTGTTCAATGGCCTTAGAAAAGTTTCCTGTTTAGCTGATACATAGTGGCTTAGTTACTGTAGCGTGTTTACATGCTAGTTTGGATTTGCTACTTTTATTGTATGCAACATGTTAGAATTGTTAAGTACCATGCTTTAGGTATTAGTTAGTATGACTAAATTTGATTGGCCTGTTAGTCCGGAGTTGATCTGATACTGATATGCGTACTTTGGTTGTATTATTTAAGACTTATAAGAATTCTTTCTCTTTACCATAGACCGTTGACTGGTTGGACACACGTAGTGACCAGTATGGACTGTTTAGGTAGTAGTTCCCTTATTTCTTGACCCGAGACTTGTACCTTAGTTTGTGGCAGTATGATATGTAGTCTGTAGGTTTACAGACTGTGACTGAAACAGTAGGTGACTGGCTTAGTAGTGATATTATATGCTTGGGCTTGTTGTGTGGAACCTGTAGGGTTGTCAAGTAGAACTGTCTTCCTACTTTGGTTTAACATGACCTGGTGTATGGTCCTTAGAAGTTTATTGTGAAATGCTCCGTTCATATGCATTATAAATGATTCACAATAGTTGATTACATCGCGAGGTATTTGACCTCTATATGATACATTTTATAAACATTGTATTCGTTTTTAAAAGACAAACTTTCTTTACATCGAAAGTTGACAGCATGCATACCATTTCATAATACATCCAACTATAATTGACTTAATAATAATCTCGATGAACTCAACGACTAGAATGCAACGTCTTTCGAAATATGCCATGAATGACTCCAAGTAATATCCTTAAAATGAGCTAATGCACAGCGGAAGATTTCTTTAATACCTGAGAATAAACATGCTTTAAAGTGTCAACCAAAAGGTTGGTGAGTTCATTAGTTTATCATATTCAATCATTTCCATAATTTTAATAGACCACAAGATTTCATTTAATCAAGAATCATACACTCGCAAGTGTTTAAAATTCATTGGTATGGATTGAACACCTGGTAACCGACATTAACAAAATGCATCTAGAATATCCCCAAACATATAAACATCGAGGTACTAAAATAGTTTAAATTCTCTGACTGGGGCGTGTCAAAGTCCATAGACCTATCTTTAGGATTCGCGTCAATTGGTGGCAATTATAATAAACAGTAATTCTTAGGCTACCAAGTTCAACAAGGGTGATATCCGGTATAACTATTCAACCATAGAATGTAGTTTCGATTACTTGTGTCTATTTCGTCAAACATTTATAAAATGCATATATTCTCAGTCCCAAAAACGTATTTTGCAAAAGCATTTAAAAAGGGAGCAAATGAAACTCAATATACTGTATTTCGTAGCAATTATGCATATGACGGCACTGAACAAGTGCAGAGTTGGCCTCGGATTCACGAACCTATATTAAGTATATATATTTATATCTGGTCAATATCTGCCTAACAAATTCAGGTCAAGTCGTAGTGTATCATAATCCTAATGTTCGAGATTATCATGCAAAAGTCAACAAAAATCTATTTGACCCAAAATGACTTCCAAAAATTCATACGTGTTTATTATATAGCTTAAATATAGTTGTTTTATATATTTAAATATATTTATTAAATTTTATTAGAGTAAATAATAATACAAGTTATTTATTAATAAATAAAAATTTATATTAAAATTTATATATATAAATATACTTTTATATATTTTAAGTAATAAAATTTATACAGTTCACACAATATTATAAAAACATGGTAGTATGTATTATTAATGTAATTATATTACGTGTGGTAAAAATATCTTTGTATCACATATTTGTTTGATAAAATAATATTGATAATAATAATAATAAGTAACGGTTGTATTATTTTGTAATAATAATAATAATAATTATTATTATTCTACTAATAATAATAACAATATTTATATTTATAAATGATGATATTAATTATGATAAAATGATAATTCTAATCATGATAATTATAACGATACTTTTTAATATTAACAGTAATAATAATAATATCTTTTATAATAGTAATAATTCTATTCAAAATGATAATTTTTAATATACTAAAATGATAATAAAAATGATATTTTATAATAACAATGACATTTCTATTAAAATGATAATTTTAATAATAATAAAAATAATGATAAAAATAATGAAAAAGGATATTTTTCTCTTAAATCAATATCATACAATATTTTAATTTCATCATGATACTTATACTCGTTATTTTCTAATCGATTTGTTTAATAGCTTTTAGTCCTCTTTTAAATCGCATTCATAATAATGATAATAATATTAGTCATAATAATTAGATGATACTAATATTAATTTTTAATGATAATGATACTAATAATAATAATTATTGTAATAACATTAATGATAATACTAATAACTATTTTAATGATAATAAATAAAATAATAATAATAATAATAATAATAATAATAATAATAATAATAATAATAATAATAATAATAATAATAATAATAATAATAATAATAATAATAATAATAATAATAATAATAATAATGATAATGTTATTAATAATCTTGATGATAATAACGATAGTAATACTAATATAAATGACAATTTTTAATGATAACATTTATAACGATAATGATAATAATAATAATAATAATAATAATTAGTTAATAATAATAACGACGATAATAACGACGATAGTAATAATAATAATTATTTTAACAATAATACTTAAAATTATAGATAATTCAATTGACTACATCTTTTAATCCGTTCATCGAAACTATTCGATATCTAAATGAAAAGTTATTGATTTTTCGCAAGCTTTCCAACGACATGCATATCATATACCTTATCTCAGTAGTATGTGTATTAAACTCGTGATCTATCATAAACTATTTAACGACAAAATTAAGCATACAAGCATGCATAATCATATATTCATATATACTCGAGCACTAGTCTGGGATACATTACTAATATATAAAAGTTAAGTTATGAGTGCTCACGTATCAATATTGTGATTCAATATTGCAGGAAAGTACGTAGACGCAACGGAGATGATAAACACTAGTTTGACCTCATGAGCATACTCCCGAACCTTATCCATAACCTCCATAGCTATAACCCATAATTTCCTTAGCTCTATCCCGTTTGAAAACTTATTTTGAAATCGCCTGAACATAACTCCGTTGTAGTATTTTATGTATACTAATAATATCTTGAAATAATACTAAGTAAATATATATATATGTAAATCGATTGAGAGAGTTTAGAGAAATATATTTTCGAGTTTCTAAGAAATAATGAAACCTATTGAATTCTATTTATAATAGATTTTTGAATTATTAAAGTGAATTATTAAAGTATGAATTATTAAAGTGAATTATTAAAGTATGAATTATTAAAGTGAATTATTAAATTATGAATTATTAAAGTGAATTATTAAAGTATGAATTATTAAAGTGAATTATTAAAGTTAAAGTAAAGTAAAAGTAAAGTAAAGGTAAAGTTAAAGTATAGTAAAAGTATAAAACTATGTACGTATAATACGCGTATAAATATATATAATTTTAATTTTAAATCGTTATATATATTTAATAAAATAAAATATAAATATCATTATCTTTATCATACAGGTTAAGAAATGAGTTGTCAAAAGTGGTTCTAGATATTTATAAAACTTATATACATTTTAATAATAAAGTTCTTTTTAAACTGAAAACGTTTTTGTACGTTTGAAACTAAATCAAATAAATATGATAATTTTTGTTTTTCAAAACTATATATATTTAAGAATCATTTTGTTAAAAGGTTAAAATAATGAAAATCGTTATATCATAAAACGTTTTAGAAAAGTAGAATTATATAAATTCATAATAGGTTTCAAGTTTTTAAATTACAGTTTGTTGGTGAAGCATGGGATAAAGTCCAGAGGTTAAATAAACGTATGAAATCATCTTAATGAAAAATGTCGAGTTACTTAACTTGTCGATATCCAACATCTAAGTTATTTACACTCCACGTTCTTACTTTCACATTAAATAAAATGAAAGTTAACATAGTTATCTTATCAACATCACGAGGAAAATATTATAAAACATGAATTAGAAAATAAAGAGGAATTTCCACAAACCCTTGTCTAGTTCTCGTTAATTGACACATTTGTTCTTACTTATAAATCACTTTACCATTTTTCGAATGTTGTCAAAAAGAATATATTTCTTAAATC
Organism: Rutidosis leptorrhynchoides; assembly: GCF_046630445.1. Classification (NCBI taxonomy): domain Eukaryota; kingdom Viridiplantae; phylum Streptophyta; class Magnoliopsida; order Asterales; family Asteraceae; genus Rutidosis; species Rutidosis leptorrhynchoides. The sequence goes on along the minus strand of NC_092337.1, from coordinate 160,653,598 downwards.
ACAGTGAACCTCATAACATAAACCCGTAATCATATCACAATGTATCTGATAATTCAATCATTTAATATTATCTTTTAATTCCGTCGATAAATATATTAAATATATATTGAAACAAATACGTTTATGTAAAGTATTATACATCTAATACTTTGTTAACGTTTTCAATTAATATAACTATATCATATATACATATCTGTATACACATAAATGTTAGTGAATCGTCGAGCACAGTCAAAGGGTAATTGATTACATGAACACAGTTTAAAACCCTTGAGATTCAAGTTAACAAACTTTGCTTATCGTGTCAGAATAATATAAAGATAAAGTTTAAATTTGGTCGGAAATTTCCGGGTTGTCAAAGTACCTACCCGTTAAAGAAATTTTGTCCCGAAATTTGATCGAGGTCGTCATGGCTAATAATGAAAATGTTATTATGACAAATATAGGTTGATAAATATAGTTTTATCATCATTGAGTAATATGGATAAAAAAATTTGTTTATGTGAAGCGTACGAGTGAAGTTATCACAAAAGAGTGAAATGAATAAATGCAGGTTCGTCTTAACCGGTGACGTAGTCATGGTTGATTTTCGGAATTCAAGGAATTTAGAGGAAATCTTCATAATAAGATTTGGTTCTTCGGTAATTAAGGAAATTAGGATCTTCTTTGGTTAGATGCAATAATCTGTTTCGATTTCTCTGTCGGATATTTCACTATAAATCCACTCCCTTTGTTTCCTTATTTTCACAGCTCACACCTTTTATTCTTTCTCCCTCATTTCATACTTTACAGCATTCGTTAATATGCTCCACCCGGTTCTAATTCTTGATATATTCCTAACTTTCATATCTGTTGTTCTTCTTTTTCATCTGCCGCCGGAGGAATCTATTCATTTCTACTATATTCTTGGTTTTATAGTGTTCTTAGTTTTCCCGTGTCTTTATATTGCTATACGTATCGATATACATAGTTTGTAACTTCTAGGTTGTTGTTGAGCTTTACCTCTTTCCTTATATTTCGGAGTCCCTGCTACTGTCTTCTATAATCACTATCATCCACAGTTAATGCTCTCTCCAATTTACTGTGATTTATACTCCTCTTTATAGTTCGTAGCTTCATGTTTTTGTCTTCTCTTCTCAACCTTAAGTACGGTAAGTAATTGTCCAGAATTCGTGGGTATGGATTTCGAAATGATCATAGTTAATGTTCTAAGAAGGAAATGGTAATGGCACGATCTTGACTTGTCAAATTACCAGAATATCCAAAAAATAGAACTATCAAGAAGATATGTTTGGAGATTTGGTAGAATGTAAGAGTCGTGTAACATGGAACATGATGACGGTATGGTCTGTGAATCATTACGTTCCATTTAGAAACTCAGCATGACTTACTGTAATATAATCACATTGATCAAGTTTCATTATATTGAGATAACTCATGCTTCTGTTCCCAACACTACTTCAAAAACATTCATATTTTAAACTCGAAGGTTTCAAAATTTTGAAACTAAAATAGTTTCTTTTATGATGTGATACAGATAGCGCGAAGAGGTAAATGATTTCGGATAACAATAGTTATGAAGATATCTTCAGAAACATCGAAGATATTTATAATGAAAGATATGATGATATCTTAGAATATCTAAGATCAGAGGATGATAAAGAATATTGTCCACAGGAATTGAGAGTAAGGAGCAAGGTATTCGCTAAAGACTTTAGCAGACACTGAATCATTTGGATTCTTTGAAGGCAGATTCAGTCTTTGTGATTTGTCCACAGCCTCCTTCATGGTTTTCTCAACCGTTTTTTAGCACCAAATTTTTCTCATTTTCTGAACTTTTTCAACACACTACTCTTTATTATCAAACTTTTGACTGTTAAGGTCGTTTACAGTTTTTGCTGCTTCATCAGCATTTTTCCAAAATTCGGAGAACTAGTTCGCAGTTTAGGGTGTTTTTTAGAAACTTCACATTCGAAGTATGTAAGTCTAGGAGATAGACGTTATACGTATATATAACTGTTGGCGTAGAATTGCTGCAAAATTTGAAATACTGATTGCTAATTCCCTGTAGTTGGTATCACAATTATTGTTACAAGATGTGGATGAGTACATGATAGAGTTTCAATGAGTATAATGATTTTTTAGAAGATCAAAGATCAATGAAGTTGTTGGTAAGTTTACTGCTAATGTGGCGAGATATAAAAGGTTCCCCGGTAACAATGATGAAGGGGTAATCGTTATAATAAGGCTTATTCTAATGAAAAATTGAAGTTGATTTGTTGGAGCTATGACAAAACTGTCTATTTTGAAAAGGGATTGAAAAGTTATTTTTGTTAGTAAATGCCAAAGGATCTAACACAGATATGTGTTAGTCTATGACTTTGGTTTCGAGAGTTTCTAGGTGTATCGCTATACACGTAATCCTTCTTTCCGTTGATAACGTGAGATTAGTTGATTCTCTCGATTGTTCCTTAGTTGAGGTGTTTCAAGAAATTTGAAGGGTTTGAACGCAGGTTGTCATCGTCAATATCCGTATGATGCAATCATCGTGATTCTTGAATGATTCGAATATCTTTCTGGTTTTATGAATAGAAGTGATATTCTAACACAGTTTTGAAGTCAAAGTATAGCTTTGAAAGTTGTAGGGATCTAAGTGATGATATCGGTTATATCTCGACTTGGATTCTGATATGTTAAAATCAGAATATGTAATTGAATTTGAATGAGTATGGTTGTTTTGATTTTTATGAAAGAATGTATATCGTTGTGAAAGTAATGAGTATAGTTGATGATTTGTTGAATCATAATCGAAAAATGTAACATGTTGATTGTGAATTTATATATCTCTCGGGTATTACCTACCCGTTAAAAGTTTCACAAATAATATTTTGTACAAGAGAATTTTCATTACAGTCTTTATGAAAATATACATATATTTTCTTCAGATTTAATACATAGTTAATGAGTTAATATTAAATTAAACTCATTCGATTTTCGGCTAAAACTAGAAATGGATAATCTCTAAAACGTTAGAAATTACATAACTTTTACGGAGTATTTATTCAATGAAATTGGAATTATGAATCAATACTTTGTTATTTGTTGATGCATGATGTTGGTGTTCGTGGAATTCTTGTGAACTTCTCAAGGTACGAATGGTGTTATCGGAAAAGTTTCGAGTGCATCGATGATGAAAGTGTAAAATCAAACGTATATTTGAATAATACTCTTTATTTATTTTGAATTGGAATTTATTGAATTAAGACAGAGGTTGTAGTTAACGATAGTTAAGTTGCTGATGAAGGACGTACATCATTGCATATTTGTAATATGAATTAACCGAGTAGTTAAGATTCTCACACAATAGCTTAGTACGGAAAGATTTATTTTGATCTCAAAATTCATATATGTATAAAATATACATATAATTTCTTCAGAGGGAATGAGTTAATACTTCATAACTCGTTGATACAATATACGCGTTATTGATTCGTAATGATGTCCACAGTGATTCTTGAACTGACGGAGTCTGTGATGCTATAGGTGCTGCTGATTCTGACGATACTGACGGTGCTGGTGATGCTAACGGTACTGTTGATGTTGTTGATAAAACAAGTCTAGTTTGTAAATCACGCACCATTCTTGTCAGGATTTCTATTCTTCTTCCTATCATTTTGGTTCATTTATCTGATTTATGGTTAGGGTTAGAATAGATAATCTCTAAGACTTTAGAGACTACATAATTGTCGCAGAATGTTTCTCCAATGAAGTTATGAATCAACACTTCATCGTTTGTTGTTGTTGGTATTCCTTGGTATCTACAGAGCGTTTGACATTAGTGCTCGTGGGACAGTTTGTAAAGTTGAGGTTTACGACGCGGTTGTGGTTGGGGGTGGTACTGTTGGCGTTGATGATGGTGGTACTGGTTATGCTGCTGGTGCTGCTGCTGGTGCTTGTAATCTTTACACCATATTCTCTAATGCCACTACCCGAGCGGGAAGTTCGTTGACTTCTTCTATTACTCCGGGATGATTGTCGGTTCAGACAAGTGGATAAATAAGATCTAGAATTTGATGTAGTATATAATCGTGACGAGATACTCTAGAAATGAGAGAGAAAATGGTGTTTCGGACAGGTTCGCCGGTAAGTGCTTCAGGTTCTTCGCCAAGAGGACAATGTGGTGGATGGAAAGGATCGCCTTCTTCTTGTCTCCAATGATTAAAGAGGCTACGAACCCATCCCCAATTCATCCAGAATAGATGATAGCTGATTGGTTGATCCATTCCAGTCACACTGCTTTCAGAGATTGAGTGAGATTCCATTTCGGAATCCGAGGGACTTGAACTAATGACGAATTCCATTTCATACGATTGAATAAAGGATTTTTTGATATGAAATGATTTTCCGGCTATCGGGTGGTATTCTAATTACATAGGATATCTATATATATATATATATATATATATATATAGCAAAAGATTTCGTAGATTACGGAGGAATTTACGAAATATGTCAGGAAAAGTTTATAGTAACAGATACGCTAAGATATGAATTAGCAGATACGCTAAGATATGAATTTTGTCTATACACTATTCATGCAATCAATGCAATAAGATGTGTCTAGACTAAGAGTGATAAGTAGGCAATTTCCGACAAAAATGATAAGCAAAACTTTTGACATGCAGACACGGTCGAAGTCCAGACTCACTAATGCATCCTAACGACTATCAGTTAGACACACTAATGCAGACCTGGATCGCTAAGACCACTGCTCTGATACCAACTGAAATGCCCCGTTCATATACATTATAAACGATTCACAATAGTTAATTACATCGCGAGGTATTTGACCTCTATATGATACATTTTACAAACATTGCATTAGTTTTTAAAAGACAAACTTTATTTACATCAAAAGTTGACAGCATGCATACCATTTCATAATACATCCAACTATAATTGACTTAATAATAATCTTGATGAACTCAACGACTCGAATGCAATGTCTTTCGAAATATGCCATGAATGACTCCAAGTAATATCCTTAAAATGAGCTAATGCACAGCGGAAGATTTCTTTAATACCTGAAAATAAACATGCTTTAAAGTGTCAACCAAAAGGTTGGTGAGTTCATTAGTTTATCGTACTCAATCATTTCCATAATTTTAATAGACCACAAGATTTCATTTAATCAATAATCATACACTCGCAAGTGTTTAAAATTCATTCGTATAGATTCAACACCTGGTAACCGACATTAACAAAATGCATCTAGAATATCCCTAAACATATAAACATCGAAGTACTAAAGCAGTTCAAATTCTCTGACTGGGGCGTGTCAAAGCCCATAGATCTATCTTTAGGAATCGCATCAATTGGTGGTAATTATAATAAACACCAATTCTTAGGCTACCAAGTTCAACAAGGGCGATATCTGGTATAACAATTCAACCATAGAATGTAGTTTCGATTACTTGTGTCTATTTCATCAAACATTTATAAAATGCATGTATTCTCAGTCCCAAAAACGTATTTTGCAAAAGCATTTAAAAAGGGAGCAAATGAAACTCACTATACGGCATTTCGTAGCAATTCTGCATATGACGGCACTGAACAAGTGCAGGGTTGGCCTCGGATTCACGAACCTATATTAAGTATATATATTTATATATTGGTCAATATCTGTCTAAAAAATTCAGGTTAAGTCGTAGTGTATCACAATCCTAATGCTCGAGATTATCATGCAAAAGTCAACAAAAATCAATTTGACCCAAAATGACTTCCAAAAATTCATACGTGTTTATTATATAGCTTAAATATAGTTGTTTTATATATTTAAATATATTTATTAAATTTTATTAGAGTAAATAATAATACAACTTATTTATTAATAAATAAAAATTTATATTAAAATTTATATATATAAATATACTTTTATATATTTTAAGTAATAAAATTTATACAGTTCACACAATATTATAAAAACATGGTGGTATGTATTATTAATGTAATTATATTACGTGTGGTAAAAATATCTTTGTATCACATATTTGTTTGATAAAATAATATTGATAATAATAATAATAAGTAACGGTTGTATTATTTTGTAATAATAATAATAATAATAATAATTATTCTACTAATAATAATACAATATTTATATTTACAAATGATGATATTAATTATGATAAAATGATAATTCTAATCATGATAATTATAACGATACTTTTTAATATTAACAGTAATAATAATAATATCTTATATAATAGTAATAATTCTATTCAATATGATAATTTTTAATATACTAAAATGATAATAAAAATGATATTTTATAATAACAATGACATTTCTATTAAAAATGATAATTTTAATAAAAATGATAGTTTTAATATAAATGATACTTTTAATAATAATAAAAATAATGATAAAAATAATGAAAAAGGATATTTTTCTCTTAAATCAATATCATACAATATTTTAGTTTCATCATGATACTTATACTCGTTATTTCCTAATCGATTTGTTTAATAGCTTTTAGTCCTCTTTTAAATCGCATTCATAATAATGATAATAATATTAGTCATAATAATTACATGATACTAATATTAATTTTTAATGATAATGATACTAATAATAATAAATATTATAATAACATTAATGATAATACTAATAACTATTTTAATGATAATAAATAATAATAATAATAATAATAATAATAATAATAATAATAATAATAATAATAATAATAATGTTATTAATAATCATATATACTCAAGCACTAGTCAGGGATACATTACTAATATATAAAAGTTAAGTTATGAGTGCTCACATATCAATATTGTGATTCAATATTGCAGGAAAGTACGTAGACGCAACGGAGATGATAAACACTAGTTTGACCTCATGAGCATACTCCCGAACCTTATCCATAACCTCCATAGCTATAACCCATAATTTTCTTAGCTCTATCCCGTTTGAAAACTTATTTTGAAATCGCCTGAACATAACTCCGTCGTAGTATTTTATGTATACTAATAATATCTTGAAATAATACTGAGTAAATATATATATGTAAATCGATTGAGAGAGTTTAGAGAAATATATTTTCAAGTTTCTATGAAATAATGAAACCTATTGAATTCTATTTATAATAGATTTTTGAATTATTAAAGTGAATTATTAAAGTATGAATTATTAAAGTGAATTATTAAAGTATGAATTATTAAAGTTAAAGTAAAGTAAAAGTAAAGTAAAAGTAGAGTAAAGGTAAAGTTAAAGTATAGTAAAAGTATAAAACTATATACGTATAATACACGTATAAATATATATAATATTAATTTAAATCGTTATATATATTTAATAAAATAAAATATAAATATCGTTATCTTTATCATACAGGTTAAGAAATGAGTTATCAAAAGTGGTTCTAGATATTTATAAAAGTTATATACATTTTAATAATAAAGTTCTTTTTAAACTGAAAACGTTTTTGTACGTTTGAAAATAAATCAAATAAATATGATAATTTTTGTTTTTCAAAACTAAATATATTTAAGAATTATTTTGTTAAAAGGTTAAAATAATGGAAATCGTTATATCATAAAACGTTTTAGAAAAGTAGAATTATATAAATTCATAATAGGTTTCAAGTTTTTAAATTACAGTGTGTTGGTGAAGCATGGGATAAAGTCCAAAGGTTAAATAAACGTATGAAATCATCTTAATGAAAAATGTCGAGTTACTTAACTTGTTGATATCCAACATCTAAGTTATTTACACTCCACATTCTTACTTTCACATTAAATAAAATGAAAGTTAACACATTTATCTTATCAAGATCACGAGGAAAATATTATAAAACATGAATTAGAAATTAAAGAGGAATTTCCAATAACCCTTGTCTAGTTCCCGTTAATTGACACATTTGTTCTTACTTATAAATCACTTTACCATTTTCCGAATGTCGTCAAAAAGAATATATTTCTTAAATCACAGTGGACCTCATAACATAGACCCGTAATCATATCACAATATATCTGATAATTCAATCATTTAATATTATCTTTTAATTCCGTCGACAAATATATTAAACATATATTGAAACAAATACGTTTATGTAAAGTATTATACATCTAATTCTTTGTTAACGTTTTCAATTAATATAACTATATCATATATACATATCTATATACACATAAATGTTCATGAATCGTCGAGCACAGTCAAAGGGTAATTGATTACATGAACACAGTTTAAAACCCTCGAGATTCAACTTAACAAACTTTGCTTATCGTGTCAGAATAATATAAAGATAAAGTTTAAATTTGGTCGTAAATTTCTGGGTTGTCACATATTGGGGGAGGCTTTCCTTATTTGGTCTCTTGAGGAGATAGAGACAGACTTTGACTTGACTTTAGATTGGATAATAACTGTACTGTTGACTTTAAGATCAGTGTAAGTGTCAGATGATGTTTTGGGAATATTGTGGCTAGTATTTTCTTAGAGTAAATTGGTATGGTTTGACCATGATTATTTCCAACGGTAGTGAGATCTCGTTAGTTGACAGTTGTGACTATATACGCCGGGAATGTGGGTGGTGAACCATGTGAACTCTTTAGAGAATATGTGACTTTTGACTTAGAATTGTGATTGGAACATCGTTGGATTTGCATGGTATGATTTAATATATTCCTATACTTTGAGAGTTGTGTGAAATTTGTACTTGATGATTGTAATCTCCAGGGATATGAATGGTAATGATGGGGTTAGTTATTGGTTGATGATATCATGTTCTGAGGGAACTATAACTTCTTCATTTAACAGTTGTAACTGTAGAGGATTTGAGTAGAAATGTCAGGATTTACCAGTGTGTTTGCAAAAGTGGATCAATTGGGTAAATTTGAACAGTGTGATTGTGACAGGTGCGTTAGTATACCGAGATAGTTGTAATCAGGTGATTCAGTTAGAAACTTTACGTTAGAATAAATTTGTATTAGTGGATTGTAACTATCAGTGACCAGAGGAACATACTGTGATAGATTGACAGACTTGATTAGGGTCTTGCTCCGAAATACTTGAAATGAAAATATGATTTAGGATGATGTATTACGTCTGGCCAACAAAAATACATCATGGTAAATCATGCAGTAGTTTCGGGAGTTGGAGGAGACGTAGCAAGCAACGAATAAGATGATAATTGATGTTTGGTATATATATGGTTTCGATGGATTGTAAATTATAGTTTGATTATGTATATATGAAATCTTCTTAAAGAAAGAAACTTGATGAATAATGATTGATATCTATTAGTGGAATTTCCTTTAATGTCGGTTTATTACGATTTTTCAGAGGATTTTGATCAGAAGTTGAATTTCAGATTTGGTATTGATCGTTGGACTGGAATTAGATATTGGTTTATTATTGGTTAAACATTGTTAAATTGCGAATCTTGATGGAGTTTTAACCAAGTGATAACCTTACTGAGGTAGTGTGTGGTGTCCGATTTGTATGCTGATATTATTTGATGGATATAACTTGTTAATAACCGTGTCATAACAGTGTAAGTGGATATCCATTAGTATAAATCATTGATGGTATGATTGAAAGTGGTCTGAGAATCATGTTTGTAATAATTCTTATTGTTGAAGAGATGATCAGAGATATATTCTAGTCGACGGATTATTGAGTATATATAATAATATTCTCGCGAGAATTGTGGTTAAATTCTTAAATACCGGGTTAGTAATGGGTATGTAACTACAAATTTGGGTAAGTTTAGTGAACTAGTGTTGACATTGTGGTTCAGTAATTGCGAGAATTGATTGAACATATGTTTTCAAGTAATGTGATGACGACGAATTGATGGTTTAGTGGAATTGAATTGGAAAATTCGATGGAGTTATCTAATGGGTAATCTCGTAACCTGATGATATGGTTTACATATGATGGATTAAAAGTGGATTTCCATTCGTCTTTATGATGTGCGATGTGCAATGGTCGTTCTAATGTAGAACTTTTTGTGGAGAATTGACGAAAACCAAGATGTTAGTGATAATTGATGGGTTACATGGTGAACAGTTACCTATGATTGGGGAAAAAGTGTGAAAATTTATTAGAATCAATGACGGATCGATGTATTGTCTATGTGTTGTTTCCTGTTTAAAAGGAGTTTAACGGTAGATGGTATTGAACTGATGAGTTGTTATCCTTTTATCTTAGAACTCGGATAGAAAATGACTTGCGCAGTTTTGGAATATGATTGACCAAGGGTACTTACGTATGTGTGCAAGAGAAGAGTCTGACACTATGGTCAATTGTGTAGTAAATTGTCTGACTATTGTGTTGTATGATTGGAACTTAGTGAATTAGATGAATATCTATTGCATGTACTTAGAAATTTTTAAGAAAGATAACTGCGTAAAAGAGATAGATGCTATGGGAAAATGAGTAATTTGTTGATAACAGATGACATAGTGATTTGATATGGACCTTGAACTATGAAAGGACAGTGGAAATTGAGAATGCTGATTGTTAAAACTACGAACTTTGTGGTGACCATAATTATTATTGACGGTGTTTGTCATGAGAGTTAGTTATCCTTTACATCTTGTTAGAAATGGTGGTTGGTTTTAAATGATAAGGGATTTGATTTGATTATTGATTTTGGTGAGTGAATTTGTTGATTTGGTTGATGTGAAAGACCCTGGTGGTGATTTAACCGACTATGTGTGTTAGAGTACATGTGTATCATACGTTTAATTAGCACTTAGATTGGAGAACAGTGAATGTGATTAGAACCCGTGACTTTTTTTGTTGTGGTAGACCAGATTTCGAGGACGGAATCTCTTTAAGGTGGGGTAGATTTGTAACATCCTTGAATCGGGCCTAGTTGAAATGGTCTATTTTGCCCTTGAGTGGTTTAATATGCTTTTATTTTTAATTAATGATTATTATTATTTAATGATGTGGTTAGGACCAGTTTGTGATAAGGGTCACAGAACAGGTTTATTTATTTAATTTGGACTTCGTTTGGGTTGCCAGATGATGTACGAAAGATATCAGATAACTGATAAATACCCGTGTGTTGCACAGTGTGGGAATTAAACCCATTTAGATCACTAGTGCAGCTCATTTTCTCCATTCTTCCAGATTATTCCCAAACACCCGTACTTACTCTTTCACCTAACCAAAACCCTAATTGCTTGATCTTGTTCTTGAGCTCAAATTAATCATATCTTCTTGTTCTCCGTGATTTTGTGATCAATTTAAGGTAAGCATCTCTTTGATTCATGTATTGATTCTTGCTTAAATTGAGTTTTTGTGTTCTTGAGTAAAAGTGTGATTTTCATGCTTGATTCTTGATCTTAAGTGTTTGTTGTGCTTAATTGATGTTAGAAATATGTTCTATATAGTTTATATGCTGTTTTGGAAGTGGTTTTGGTGTTAGATCTTGCAAAAATCATGATTTTGGGTCAAAAAACGCGAAAACAGCGAGCTGAAATGTTCTAACAGCTCCCACACTTCTGACAGGTCACTCGTACGAGTGATCACGTGTTTGAGGCTCAACCACGTGGTTGAGGACTCACTCGCACGAGTGAGGTCTCATCCGCGCGAGTGAGCACTGGTCAGTTTTTGGTAAAATTGAAAAAGCTGTAACTTTCAAACCGTAACTCCGTTTTTGATGAATCAAATATCGTTGGAATCATATTGAAGATTACTTTACAATGATAAGGTTTTAAGAATCTAGATCAAACTTTATTTTGGTCAGAAGAAGGGATTTTATTGTGTATGTCTTGTTTTGTACTCGTTTAGCGTCGATAATGATCGGGTTTATGATGTAGGCTTACCATATAGTGAATATATGATGATATGTGTTAACTTACTATATGAATTGATGTTTATGTTGTACATTTTGAGTTGAAACCTATTTAAACAGCTGCTGCTACTGTTCTTCATCACTCGCACGAGTGAGCCTTCACACGTACGGTTGGGGTGGTCAACCGTGTTATGAACCGTGCGTGTGAGTGGTTATGGAGAACTATAGTTTTGGCTAAGATGATACGTACGGTTAGGATGTGACTCGTACGAGTCACTGGTCACTCGTGTGGTGAACCGTACAGATCATTTAATTCTTTTATGGGTGTTCAGTCATAGACCAAACGTACGAGTAAGTTATCAACCGCACGGATGAGTATTCTCAAACGTGTGAGTGAGAGTGTTGCTCGTACGGGTGGTGGACCACTCGCTAAGTGCTTAAGTGTTGGTATTTGGTGTTATTGTTTTGTTGTCGAGTTGTTATCGAGACATTATAACTGACTGTGTTATGTCTATTCTCAGGTGATAAAAACAAGGAGAAGACTTGAAACAACCCAACCCGTATTTAAACCGTCCCGTAAATTTTTTTCTTTAATACATTAATATTTAGGTCCCAATTATGTTTCTGAAAACATCTTCAACACAAATAATAAGTTCAATAAAATTTTAAAACATTTAATACATAGTTTAAATATTCGAACGGGCAAACACGACCCGACTATTTTAAATTCCAACAAAACCGAGCATGGTGATTGGGGATACGCTATCCAATCCTAATAAATCCATAAGCACGTCTTCTAAAGCAAACTACGCAAGTCCACTAGTTCCCACGCTTACCCGAGCCACCGCCTCCATGCAAATCTATAAAAAAAGGTAAACAACGAGAGGGTAAGCTAACGCTTAGTGAGTGAGAATATACTACATACATATATATGCATAAAATGGACACGCCACACAAATAATCAAATAACGCATACCGGAGCATCCAAGTATAAGGCAAGCTAATCTAAGCATATCGTTCAACCGCTATACACAAGCTAATAATCAACAAGTAAGTTCACCAACGATGCTATGAACAACACCAACGAGCTACACCCGGAGGGCTAGCTACATCACAACAATAAGACGATATATATATATAATAACAAAGAGTACAACGCCCAAGGTTAACCCCTTAACCGAATACCAAAAGTCAATTACCACAATGAAGATTGGCCGAACTACAGAGCCATAGTAAATCCGCATCCACACGAGACTACTATCTTCATTACCACAACAACATCGAGGTTGGCTGAACTACAAGAGCCTTAGTAATCCGCAACCACACGAGATCACTACCTCAATAAGATGACCGAACTACACACGTCATCGTGAATTCGCATCCACACGTGATCCACTTCTCCAATCGCAACTCAATACCAACCCTTCGCCATTGGGGTTGTATAATCCACATCACAAGCACATGTGATAACGTACACACAAAGTGTGCATCTCGTCAAAGGTGGTCAACCAAAATACACAACCGTGCCAATTGGACCTATACACAAGTCCATCAAATCCACCTATATGTGAAGTGAGCCCTATAGTCGAGAATCACTTCACCCGACCCGCACCCATCCTACACATACATATGCACATAGGATATTAACACTCACCTTGTCGCCTTGATGAATGCCACCGAATAATCCGCAACTCGCCGATGGAACGTACCTATTCCATTATCACAAATACAACAACACAATTAGGGTGGATATACAAATTGACCCAAATTGACAACTAGTGCAATTTCGACCCAAATGCACTTCCAAGCACAAACCGTGCCCAAACTAACCAATAATCACTAACACTAGTGACAATGGTCCTAATATTCCAATTAAACTCAAACACAAGTGTTAAACACTTATCATTCTTAAAATCGCCCATAAACCCTAATTTGACCCATATGAAGTCAAAATCTCGCCATGAACAAGTTTTGACACCAAAACATATTTAACTCGGGTTTACACTTCAACTTAATCCCTTTTAAGTTTATAAACCTTATTAAATCGACAATTGGGTCATAATCATGACCAAACCCTAATTTTGACTCTAATCAAAATTAGTCAACCACATGAACCCTAAAGGCTTCCAACACCTCAATAATCACTAAATACTAGTGATTACACCCATTTTAAAGTCTTACAAGCTTACTCTTGTTCACCAAACCCAAAACCCGCCAACATCAACAATAAACCCGAATCTTGGTGTTAATCTTCAATTAACAACTAAATGGGTTCCATCTATGAACATACAAGCCAAAAGCCCCAAATTTAAGTGATGAACACGAAAATGAAATTCGGAGTTAAAGCTTACCACTAGTATCACCTTGTAGCTAAGAACGAGGAGAACAAACTTGTCTCTTACGCTTCCGATCAAAACCCGCTTCTTCCTTCCCAAAAATCTCTTTGAATCAATTGGGGTTTGAAGTTTTTGAGAGGAAAATGAAAAGATAAGGAAAAAGAAAATAAAGGAGATGAGATGAGTGGCTGGTATTTGAGCCACAAACTGATCCAAAAACGAAAATACGAAAATACCCACGAACCACTCCTATTTAAATTAGGATTCGGAATCAGAATGCCAGAGGTACCGCACCGCGAGAATGCACTGAGTCTGGGATCGATTTAACACGCCGACTGATCTTGTTTTCCGTTGATTGTCGGGCTGCGATGATCCTGGTCGCGCCGCGACCAAGGCTGTGGTCTGATGCCCTTGTCCATGCAACATACATTCATCTAAAATGCCCATTAAAACACTTAAACGAATCGTTCGATCACTTGTTTACACTATATACATACATGCAACATGTATATACATACTCAATACACCTATATATCTTGTATGGGGAAAAAAGGGGTGTTACAAGACTCGGTGACATTAGACTACCGAGTGATGCGGGTATCGGTGAGTGGGACTAACTGGAGAACATAGTATAGAGTAGCATGTTATATTATGATTGCCATGCTTGTTAGCTATACTTACTGATACAGTTAGTTAGTACGTTGTGATGACTGCATGTTGGTTGATGCTTGTCTGCTGGAGCCCAGTGCGTCCCTATTGTATGGTGGCTTCGGTAGGAGAGATCAACCTGCGGGTTTGGTTCCTCATGTGGTGGCCTAGACAATCGTGGTGTATATATATGTGAATGATGCGTCCGTCGCGTGTGGATTATATATATACAACACGGTGGTGGAGGAACTTTTGGTAAGTCCCAGTCCGATCAGCTGGTGGTTAATGGTTTGGCTGAGCCACCAGAGTCTCTGTAGACGGCACTTGGGTGATGTTTGTGTGTTAAACTATGTGACATGATTAGTATAACACTTATGTATACTATTGCATGTAGTTAGTTGTACTCACTTAGCTCCGTGATAATCCACCACATCTACTTCCCTGCAGGTTTAGGTAGTGCTGTTAGAATGGGAATGGACGGTTGGAAGATATGTTTGACAAGTCAGAAACTCCGATGTCGTGTCTTTTGAGATAAAAACTATAACGCTAATGTTTTAACATAATACCGGGATTTATATAGAAACGTGTAATACAGAGGTCTGTTTTGTATTTGTATGGTAATAAATAAATAATTCTTCCGCTGTGATAATAATAAAAAAAAATGACACACATCAAGTTTGAGTTAAATTGGTTGATCATAGTTCATCAAGTTTAGTGATCAATCGAAAAAGTTTTAAAAACGTATGAAGTAACTATTCACCCTCTCTAGTTACTTACAATACAATTGATGTAGACCACACAGAAAACTATTACGCTTGTAATGGAGCATAACTGTCTAAGTCTTGTATACTGCTACCAGCTATACTAGTACTTCTACTGGTTCACTTGATCTTCATAATTTGTTGGGCACTCATTATGTGCTGGTTGAAGAATATTGTCTACCTTGTACTGGTAGACCAGGCAGCATACTTAGACACTCGACACAGTAACAAATACTGTCTATACATAAATAAACCTATGATGGCTGCACATAACATTTTAGTGTACATAATTGATGTTTTGTCATAATTAAATCCTTAATCATTTTGGGGACTCAACAAGATAATATTTATACATAGACACTCGACACAGTAACAAATACTATCTGTACATAAATAAACACCATCGCAGTCTTTAACCATCCCCGTCGCCGTCATCTTCAGATCTACATTGATCTACGCACTCAACGCTGTCTCTGCTTGATTGAATTCGTTGCTCAATTTCATAATTAAAGCTTTAATCATTTCTGCTAAATTGACGTTATCTTCGTCGGCGCCGTTATTCCTCGTAGCCATCGCGTACCATGTTTGCTCAGTTGAATTAGTAATAAATTGGTTGTTGAATCGATGCTCTTGATACCAGATGACACGTTCATTTTGAGCCAATTAGACCGGATTCGAACTCTATCTACAATAGGGAACTCAGATTAAGAACAAGTATCCGAAGTTGCAGATTGTTTATGCAAACGAATTAGGGTTTATAAAGAGAGAGAATTACTACAATTGAACTTGATTCTTTCTATTACATTGATCTTCTATTTATAATCTGTATGTACAATTGATGAACGGATGATGCAAGATTTTGATGTTTTAAGATTTTGATGATGGTGAGGTACTGATGTCAAAGCAGAGGGGTATAAAATACTATTAAATTTTAGCAGAAAATACTATTAAATACGATACAATTTTACACAAGATATTTATTTATTTATAGAATGGATATACTTAAACCTTGCTACAACACTTATAGGCAGTGTACCTAATCGTACAGTAGTGTAGTTTTTAGTAAGTCCGGTTCGTTCCACAGGGAAATCTTTGAACAAAGCTCAACGCTATATTAGTTTACTTTTATAAAAATACAAATATATATATAGGTAATATAATTATTATAAAGGGGGGTTTTTACCGTTTAATGACCGGTTTGTCGATTTTAAAACTTTAGTCGCAGTTAAAACCTAATGTAAAATATAAATACAAGACTAAAATTAAAGCGTAAAGTAAATAACGATAATGAAATTGCGAATAATAAAAATGCGATAAAATAAACTTGCGGTAATTAAAAAGTACGATAATTAAAAGTGCGATAAAATAAAATAACAATAAATAAAAGTGCGATAATTAGAAGTGCAATTAAATATAAAATAAAGGAAATTAAATATGAAATAAAAGAATTATGCTTATTTAAACTTCCGTAATCATGATGTTTGACGTGTTGATTTTAGTTTTATGCCCTTGGGTTAATTGTCCTTTGTCCTGGATTATTCAATATGTCCGTCTGGTTTTTGTCCATAACAGTCCATCAGTCATAAATATAAATTGCAAGTGTCCTTGTCAAATTATTATTATACCAGAAGATAAATATTCCAACTAATTGGGGATTCGAATTGTAACAAGGTTTTAATACTTTGTTTAATGAATACACCAGGTTATCGACTGCGTGTAAACCAAGGTTTTACTACTTTGTTAACAATTACACCAATTACCCTTGAGTGTAATTTCACCCCTGTTTTAATTATTCTAGTGGCTATTAATTCATTCCCGTGTCCGGTTAAATGAACGATTATTCGTACAAATAAATACCCCGCCCATCGTGTCCGATCGAGTGTATATGGTAATTTATAGGGACGCCCAATTGTAAATCTTTATATTAACATTAACAAACTTTCATTTAGTTAAACAAATATAAAGCTCATTAATAGCCCATAGTCTAGTTTCCACAAGTGTCGTTCTTTTGTCCAAACCCCAATTATGGTACAAAGCCCAATTACCCAATTTTAGTAATTAGCCCAACATCATGATTACTTCGTTCTAAACAAGCATAATAATAACTTAGCTACGATACATTAATGTAAAAAGGTTGAACATAACTTACAATGATTAAAAATAGCGTAGCGTTACACGGACAGAATTTCGACTTACACCTTTACAACATTCGCTAACATACCCTTATTATTAGAATTATAATTAAAATTAAAATATAAATTATAAATATAAATATATTTACGTATGATTGAGAAGAAAAAATGATGATGATTTTGATCAGAATTCGGGTTGATTTATAGCCAGACTTGATTTTTGGGGCTCCGCGACTCGCGGCCAAATACCCTTAAAACTCCGCGAGTCGCGGAGAGGTATTTACAGTTTACACCCTTGGAGTTTCCTGCTGCCGATGGTTTTAAATATATATATATATAATATATATATAATTAATATAATTAATTATATATTATATTATATTTATATATATAGTTAACTTGTAATTTTTAGTCCGTTGCGTCGAGCGTTAAGAATTGACTCTGGTCCCGGTTCCGGATTTTTGAACGTCCTTGCGTACAATTTAATATCTTGTACTTTGCGTTTTGAATCTTGTACTCTTGTGATTTCGAGACGTTTCTTATCAATAATTGGAACCTTTTTGATTGTCTTTTGTACTTTTGAGCTTTTTGGTCGTTTGCGTCTTCAATTCGTCGAATCTGTCTTTTGTCTTCACCTTTTATTATTTAAACGAATATCACTTGTAAATAGAACAATTGCAACTAAAAGCTTGTCTTTCTTGAGGAATAATGCTATGAAATATATGTTCGTTTTTAGCATTATCAAATATTCCCACACTTGAGCGTTGCTTGTCCTCAAGCAATATTGTCTTGAAATACTAGAATCACTTCTTTATTCTTCACACTTTGTACATCAGTGATTTCTATACGGCGGTATAAACAATGGTAGTAACGATATGGTTTACAGTCCCACATGACTATAAAAATTTAGATCCATTAAGGAAATTGGATCTTTATGAAAACATTTGATCTTTTGAAAATTAAATCTAGTTTTTACCCTAGATTAGTTTTCCGGAATAACCTTTTACCGGTGTTTGCAAAATATTTTTGTGGGTTTGGTGGGTTTCAGATTTGAAAATTTTAGCTCAAAACTTGCGGTTTTGTGTCACCCACTTGCTAACCTTGTATTTGGAAAGCAACACGTCCAGTTTACTTGTCCCGTATATTACCTTTCGGCAAACTACCGTCCGGTTGTAAAGGAAAGCGTTGAACAAGCAACTGTTAAGGCAATGTCCCGTGACATGCTTTTGATTATGGTCTATAACGTGTCGGACGCAATTACTATCCTTTGTAGGAGCAATAGTAAAGCTCACCCTTATAATTTTTCGGTTTGGCACAAAGTCCTGTCTTTGACCATGTTATGCAATCACCGTTCTTACGGTTGACACCCGATTTAGTTCAGGTGACCTAATGAATTCCAGGTGAATTCCTAGGATTTTACGTTCAATGGTAATGAACGCATTGAAAATAGGGTTTTCAGAAAACAAATCGGTTTATAATTTTGATCAAAATATTTTCTCGATTCAGCTCGAGTTTAGATATCATTGAATTCCATGAGTTTGAATTCTCAATCTTTAAGGTCAATCTCTAGGATTGAGTAATATCAGTCTTAAAAGCTGATTTTTAATCTTTAAGGAGATTATCCTTTCTGGGGATCTGATTCATTAGTCTTATCCAGCTAATTTGCATGGTGCCCCCCCATTGTACGAGATAAATCCTTCTCATGGTTAGGATAAATCTGACCACTTGACGACCCTGTTTAATGCTGAGGTCCGTGGATTTCCTGCTGATTTTAGTGATGACTTTTCTAGATTTTTCGTCAACCTACAGCTGGTCTGAACGACAACTTCATGACCTAAATCAAGAAGCGCGTGTCCTTTTCGGAAGACTTTACTTCCTTTTAATGATGGAATTGATTCATCGTGTAGATCCATCTCTTCTTTTCTTTCATTGGGTAAAACAGTTTAGTTTAGTCCAAAGCAAAAGTATTTTCAGTTATTTGTTACAAATATATGTGGCATATGTTTAAAATAACTTGGTAAATTTTCCCACACTTGGCTTTTTATTTTTCTTTTTATCGTCCTCTATTCCATTTTAAATGAATTTTAACATTTTAGTTTGTTTCTCAATTTATGTCCTTTCCGAGGTAACAATAATTTCGGTGTTAAAACCTAGTTTTATCGTTCATAAATATGTATAAACATGATTTTGAATTCATTTAATTGAAAATTTTGAAAAATTTTACTAGAATTGGGTAGTCAGTATATAAGACTAGGGCTGTTCTTTTTTATCAGAGAGCACTAGATTCTAATACAACTACTGCTTTACTAGTATTTTTAATGGTAACCAAATGTATAAAGTAAAAAATTTTAAAATCCGAAAGAATTTAATCCCTTCCCACACTTAAGATCTTGCAATGCCCTCATTTGCAAGAAATCAGTAACAATTTAAATTATTGAGGGTGATTTGTGTGAAAATGATTAAATTTTTACCAAAGTTTCCAAATATATTGGCGTTTGTTTGCTGAATGATAAATGGTGCACGTCATTTGTTCATTCCGTCTTGTTGTTATTTCACATATATTTTGCATCTTGTCGTCAAAATTAGTTGCTTTTGCTGAACTTAATGCCAGTCTTTGAAAATGCGTTGTTTTACCCTGTTTTGTACATAAGATAAACTGCAAACATATATACATATTTTTGAAGTTTGGTTTATTACCCCACATTCAAAAATTATTGAAATCTAAGAATAAATGTTAGAAATTATAAAAATGATTACAATATTAACAAAAATATTAAACATATCAATAATTACAAATTACAAAATAATAAAAAATAAAATAAGTAAACTAAGGATGATATTGGTACCAATAGGGGTTCCACGCATAACCATAAGTGCTATAGAATGCTTCGGCAGGATCATACGTAGGATATGGTGGCTGCATCTCTATCGACCAAGGAGGGAAGACGGGTTTCGGTGTAGGAATATAGTTTCTACCTATATGTTGGCAATGCGCTATGATCTGGTTCTGATGAACTTGCCAATCTTCAAATGCTCTCTGTCTAGCATTTTCGTATTCCTGAGAAGCTATAAACCTATGTATTTCTTGCCCCCCTCCTACATTACCTTGTTCCTGGTTTCTCTCTACCTGTGGATGTCTACCATTGTATCGTACTGCGGCGTTATTTCGCCGCTTCAAAACTTTCGCACCATGGTATACATTTAAACCTATAGTGTCGCGGGGTTCCGGCTCTTCTACTAATAATCCCCCCCGACTTATATCCACACCGAGATATTCACCAATCAAAGTAATAAAAATACCACCTCCTATTATGCTATGTGGACGCATCCCTCGAACCATAGCTGATAAATAATAACCCACACAATATGGTATACTTACAGCGCTGTGTGGGTCTCGAATACACATATGGTAAAACAAATCTTGTTCATTTACCTTTTCTTTGTTTTTACCCCTTTGTGTAATCGAATTAGCTAAAAACCTATGTATTACTCTTAATTCGGCTCTATCTATATCCAAATAAGAGTAGTTTCCTCCTTTGAAACGGTGATGGCTTGTCATTTGACTCCACACACCGTGTGTATCAAAATTTTCATCTATTTTCCTACCGTTTAGTATCAATCCTCTACAATCGGCAGACGCTAATTCCTCAGGCGTATATATACGTAAAGCCTGAGCCATGTCCAGTAAAGACATGTGGCGCATCGAACCGCCTAACAAAAATCTAATAAAAGAACGATCGGTTAAACTAGTTACCCGATCATTCAACTCTATACTACATAACAACTCTTCACACCATACTTTATATACAGGTCTGCGTATGGTGAATAAACATATCCAGTCATTAAAAGAAGAATTACCATACCTCTGTACCAGTAATTCCCTAATTGGCCCGGCCAATTCTACAGCTTCCAAGGGTCCCCATTCTATGACCCTCGGTACCTCAACAACCTTGGAATGAAGAGTATGCAAACCCCGTTGATATTTTGGATAATCTATCCAAAGTCTGTCAAATCGCAGGTTCGGGTGCAACTGTTCCAAGTGCATATCTGAAAAGGTCATGACTGGATGAGGTACATCCTGCTTGTAGTAGTTATCTACCTCCTGTTGTTCTAAGTTCTCAGCAGGAGCATGGCGGGCTTGGGATGAAGATTCACCCCTTTCATTCTGCAAAACATATCAAACACAAATTTTGTGCATCCAAATATGCATTAGTGTCAGCAAAATCATCAATCAAAATAATTACAATGACATTATCAATTTATATCAAACTTAAGCTTATTTTCACATTTTTATCAAATCTACACTTTTTCAAATAAGCATATACGAAAATTTTTGCTAAGTTCATAAGCATTCAACTCAAATAACATGTCAAAATAATCATTACTAGCAAATAAACAAGTCTCAAATGGCATTATCTTTCAAAAATCAAGTTCATGAATTTTGGACTTGAAAAAGTCCACTTTAATTCTCAAAATCATGTTTAGGCTCAAAGTTTGGATCATTTAACTACCTAGACATGTTACATTACTCAATTTAGCAACAATTCATGACAAAAATCGGCCATAACCTGTTTATATCAAAAAGCCCCAAATTGCTCAAGAACACAAACCCTAGATTATTCAAAATTTGAAGTTTAAGGCTTCTAATCATGTTAACAAGCATCAATCTAGGTTATACATGCATAATATACTAACAATTTAACACTAATTACACTAAAAATTAACAAAATTCAAATTATGAAAATATGCTCAAGAACACACTAAAATTCGGATTTAAAGGTGATTTGGGGTGTAATTGTACCTGTTTTCTTGAGTAATTCTTAGATAAGATCCTCCTCAACATGATTGTAGTGAAAAATTTGAAGATTAACGGTGAAAAATCGAGTTTTTGGGATGATTTTCGTGGGTTTTCTCGGGTTTTTTCGAAGTGCAGTATGTGTGTGTGTGTTATTCTGTTCCAGCTCGTTCCTTTTATTTTTTTTTCTGTATTTTCATACCACCGCGAGTCGTGGTGATATCCTCATTAATTGCCGCGAGTCGCGGCCCTTTTTTTTTTTTTTTTTTTTTTTTTTTTTTTTTATCATTAACTTATTAAAACAATTAAGTAATTAATTTTAAAATTTTGTTTCCCTTATTATTTAGGACGAGGTCGTTTCGGATTGATGTCCTAGTCCGTCCTTCGACAAAATTTTAAAATTTGTCTTTTTGTAGCGATTGTTTTAAAAGCTAAGATTTTTGGGTTTTTTCAATGTTTTTGGCATACTTTAAATCAATAAGATTAAAAATAATGATAATAAAAGTTCTCGTCCCTCCCTCGGGTAAAGCAATTTCGGTTCAAAGACCTAGTCTTCAACTTACGACGAATTTTAAAAATCATATTTTTAACTTAATGAGATAAAGTAAATTTTTGTTTTTAAATTCACACAACATAAATATAAAATTCATAATTAATATTAAAAATTAAAAATTCACACCAAACTTAAAATTTGAAATGCATAAAATTAAAATTTCATATTTTAAAAATTAAAAATTCACACCAAACTTAATTTAAAAATTCATATTATAAATTCATACCAAACTTATATTAATTTTTTAAATATTTACAATTTTAAAAATATTGTTTTTACAAAGTTTACAATATTAATTTAAGATTTAAATATTAATTTTAAAAACATGATAAAAATAAAATTAAAAATCTTTTTGTCTTTTTATCCCACTTTAATCAATCAAATATTATCAAAAATATGCGCCCCTCTTTTCGGTAAAGTAATTTCGGTTCCAAGACCTAATTTAACTCATGACGAATTTTTGAAATATTTTGGGTTGATTGTTTAAAGATATTTATACCTTAAGAATAAACGTTAAATTTCGCAGTGATGTAATAAATTTTTGAATGATATCAATAATTTCGGTCGCCAAACCTAATTTTATTTAATACCAATTTAATACTTTTTAGCGAACAAATTAGCGTTTATTATCAAAAGGTTAAAAATAAAAATAAAAATAAAAACTGTACAGACATACCTGTGAAATAGATTTCTTAGTTATATGATCTATTATATTCATAAGATAGTCGGTTTAATTGGTCTTCCATGGCTGCATAGGCGTAACCTCGAGCATTCATTGTCTTTTCTTCTAAACACATGAACGGTCCTTCTCTGCATAAAGTAACAAATTCGGTATTTGAATAGGTTTGATTATTTGAACATTTACCTCCATGTGACTATTTTCCGCATTTGTGACATTTTTCTAGGTGTCGTGCTCTTCTTTTCGCTGCGGATTTTGATTTTCCTTTACCAAATTGTAACTTATTATCTTCGCATCTGGATCCTTTTCTAACTCCGTCCATTCTTTCTCTGATTACTGATACTATTTCACTCGGGAGTATGTCATTATTTCTTTTAGTGATCAAAGCGTGTAGCATTAGACCATGGTTTAGTTCACAGGCAGTCTTCATTTCGTAAAAACCTAAAAAAAATAAAAATTCAGAATGGGGGGAGAAGACTAGTTCTTTAGGGTCTGCTAGGGAAAGACCATACGTGTTCCATTTTCGAGAACTACACGAAAACAGACAATCTAACTCTAACAGAAATATATATTATCCTTTAAAGACTTGATTCTCCCCACACTTAGTTAGCTGTGGTGTCGAAATTGTGATTAACTTCGTTGTCGACTTCCATCGGACCATGTATGTAATGTTTAACTCTGTGACCATTAACTTTAAATTCAATCCCATTTGAATTTATTAATTCTATCGTTCCGTATGGGAAAACTCTTTTTACTATGAATGGTCCAGACCATCTTGATTTCAATTTTCCAGGAAATAGCTTGAATCGTGAATTGAAAAGAAGAACTCTGTCTCCTTCTTTGAATTCTTTTGAACTTCTGATTCTTTTATCATGCCATTTCTTCATTCTTTCTTTATAGATTAACGAATTATCGTATGCTTTATGTCTTAATTCTTCTAATTCGTTTAGTTGACTTAATCGTAGACGTCCGGCTTCATGTAAATCAAGATTACATGTTTTCAAAGCCCAAAATGCTTTGTGTTCAATTTCTACTGGAAGATGACATGCTTTTCCATACACAAGTCTAAAAGGTGTGGTTCCAATTGGAGTTTTGTAGGCTGTTCTAAAAGCCCAGAGTGCATCCTCCAATTTAATGGACCATTCCTTCGGATTTGATCCTACGGTTTTCTCTAGAATACGTTTTAAAGCTCGGTTGGTATTTTCAACTTGTCCACTTGTTTGTGGATGATATGCGGTGGAGATTTTATGAGTTACTCCATATCTTTTAAGAACTTTCTCAAGTTGATTATTACAAAAATGAGTACCCCGATCACTTATTAAAGCTTTCGGTGTTCCAAACCTTGCAAAAAGACGTTTTAAAAAGTTGACTACAACTCGTGCATCGTTAGTTGGGAGAGCTTGTGCTTCCGCCCATTTAGATACATAATCAATGGCTACGAGTATATATAGATTATTATGAGATTTTGGAAATGGACCCATAAAGTCAATACCCCAAATGTCAAATACTTCACATACTTGGATGACATTTTGTGGCATTTCATCACGTTGACTTATTTTTCCGGCCCTTTGACATGCATCACAGGATTTGCAAAGAAGGTGTGCGTCTTTGTAAATTGTAGGCCAATAGAATCCAGCTTCATAAACTTTTCTTGCTGTTAGTTGAGGCCCATAATGCCCTCCTGTTGGTCCTGTGTGACAATGGTTTAAAATTTTACTAGCTTCATCTCCAAATACACATCGGCGTATTATTCCATCGGGACAACTTTTAAACAGATGTGGATCTTCCCAGAAATAGTGTTTTATATCACTGAAGAATTTCTTTCGTCTTTGGTACGATAATCCTTTTTCAAGGAATCCACAAACTAAGTAGTTTGCATAGTCTGCAAACCATGGGATTTCTTTATAATCTATCTTCAATAGATATTCATCAGGAAAGTTGTCTTGTATGGCCGATTCATTCAGAACTTCTAATTTGGGATTTTCAAGACGAGAAAGATGATCAGCGGCGAGATTTTCTGCTCCTTTTTTATCTCGGATTTCAATATCAAACTCTTGTAAGAGTAAGATCCAACGGATTAATCTTGGTTTAGCATCTTGTTTTGAAAATAGGTATCTAAGAGCAGAATGGTCGGTATAGACCACCGTTTTTGCTAGAACTAGATATGATCGAAATTTGTCAAAAGCAAAGACAATAGCAAGGAGTTCTTTTTCAGTAGTTGTATAGTTCGTTTGTGCTCCTTGTAACGTCTTACTAGCATAATATATAGGTTGAAATCGTTTTTCAATCCTTTGTCCTAAAACGGCTCCCATCGCAAAATCACTTGCATCGCACATTAGTTCAAATGGTAGATTCCAATTTGGTGTTATCATGATCGGTGCATTAGTGAGTTTTTCTTTAAGAATATTAAAAGATTTGATACACTCATCTGAAAAGATGAATGGAGCATCCTTTTCTAGGAGTTTATTCATAGGAGTGGCAATTTTAGAAAAATCTTTTATAAAACGTCGGTAAAAACCGGCATGCCCTAGAAAACTCCTAACTCCTCTAACATTTGTGGGATGTGGAAGTTTAGCAATTACATCTACTTTAGCTTTATCCACTTCAATTCCTTCTTTTGAAATTTTATGTCCAAGAACGATGCCTTCTTTAACCATGAAATGGCATTTCTCCCAATTAAGTACTAGATTTGATTTTTCGCATCTAATTAGCATTCGTTCCAGATTAACTAGACATGATTTAAATGTATCACCGAAGACTGAAAAGTCATCCATGAATACTTCCATGCATTCTTCTATCATGTCATGAAAAATCGCCATCATACACCTTTGAAAGGTTGCAGGGGCGTTACAAAGTCCAAATGGCATGCGTTTGTAAGCAAAAGTACCATAAGGGCACGTGAATGTGGTTTTCTCTTGATCTTCGGGTGCTATTGGAATTTGAAAATATCCGGAAAATCCATCTAGAAAACAATAGTAACTATTTCCGGCTAATCTTTCCAACATTTGATCTATGAAAGGTAAGGGAAAGTGATCTTTTCTGGTGGCGTCATTTAATTTTCTATAATCAATACATACACGCCATCCTGTTACAGTCCTAGTAGGAATAAGCTCATTTTTCTCATTTGTGATAACAGTCATGCCACCCTTCTTAGGCACGCATTGAACTGGGCTTACCCATGGACTATCAGAAATTGGATATATCAAACCTGCATCTAGCAGTTTAATAATTTCCTTTTTAACTACATCTTGCATATTAGGATTTAGTCTTCGTTGGCGTTGCACATACGTTTTATGACCTTCTTCCATAAGGATTTTATGTGTGCAATACGAAGGACTTATTCCTTTAATATCATGAATCTTCCATGCAATGGCTGGTTTATGAGCTTTCAACACAGAAATGAGTTGTGATTTCTCATTTTCAGTAAGAGAAGACGATATTATTACAGGTAATTCAGATTCACCATGTAAATAAGCGTATTCCAAATGGTTTGGAAGTGGCTTTAACTCTAATTTCGGAGGTTCTTCTATCGATGATTTATATCGATATCTGTCTTCTTCTTTTAGCATTTGAATTTCTTCTGTTGTTGGTTCATATCCATTGGCTATAAGTGTAGCTAACATTTCAGCTTCTTCAATTGGTTCATTACCTTCTCCTAAAGAACATTCTCCTGTTCCTTGTAATTCTGGAAATTCTTCTAATAATTCTGCATGTGCATCTATAGTTTGAATATAATAACATGTATCATCTGCAGATTGTGGTTGTTGCATTGCTCTATCAACTGAAAAGGTAACACTCTCATCCTCTATACTTAGGGTCAGTTTCTTACCGAACACGTCTATCATTGCTTTAGCCGTGTTTAAAAATGGTCTTCCTAATATGAGAGGAACTTGAGAATCTTCTTCCATGTCTAAAACAACAAAATCTACTGGAAATACTAAAGTACCAACTTTAACTAGCATGTTCTCCATTATCCCTCTAGGATATTTTATTGATCTATCGGCTAGTTGTATGCTTATTCTGGTTGGTTTTAATTCTCCAAGGTCTAGTTTAGCGTATAGTGAATACGGCATTAGATTTATACTAGCACCTAAATCAGCCAATGCTTCTATTGAACTAAGACTACCCAGAAAACATGGAATTGTGAAACTTCCTGGATCAGATAGTTTTTCTGGTATCTTATTCAACAGCACTGCTGAACAATTAGCATTCATAGTAACAGCCGAGAGTTCTTCCATTTTCTTTCTATTCGTGATTAGATCTTTCAAGAATTTAGCATATCTTGGCATTCCTGAAATCACATCAATGAAAGGAAGATTTACATTTATCTGTTTAAACATATCTAAGAATTTGGATTGCTCGGCTTCAAGTTTTTCTTTCTTCATTTTACTCGGATAAGGAAGTGGTGGTTGGTATGGTTTAACATAAGGTTTATCCTTAACTGTGTTATCTTCATTAACCTTTTCAACTACCGGTTCTTTTTCCTTATCTTGATCAGGTTGTGGTTCTTGTGGAGTAGGAATAGTTTCATCAGAAGTTATAGGTATTTCAGGTGGTTTAAGTGTTGTACCACTTCTTGTGGTAATAGCTTTAGCTGTTTCATTCCGGGGGTTAGCATTTGTATCGCTTGGTAGACTTCCCGGTTTTCTTTCACCTATTAACCTTGCTAGGTTACTTACTTCTTGTTCCAGATTTTGAATAGAAGCTTGTTGATTTCTAAATGCTTGAGCATTTTGTTCATTGGTTTGTTTTTGAGATGTGAAAAACTGCGTTTGAGTTTCAACTAGCTTTGTCATCATATCTTCTAAATTCGGCTTTTTATCATCGGTTTGTTGTGGTGGTTTGTTTTGAAAATTCGGTCTTTGCTGATTATAAGTATTATTGGATACTTGTTGATTGCTAGGACCTTGTTGGTTGTTGTATGGAATATTTCGGTTATAATTCTGGTTTTGATTGTAAATTGGTCTTGGCGGTTGATAATTATTCTGATAATTATTTCCAGGCCTTTGGTTTATGTATGAAATATTCTCTCTTTGTTCCATTGTTAATTCAATACTGAGACAATCTTTTGTCAAATGTGGTCCTCCACACTGCTCACAACTAATTCGTATAGCATGAATATCTTTAGTCATCTTTTCCATTCGTCTCTCGAAAGCATCTATCTTTGCGGAAATGGAATCTAAGTCATGGCTAGAATCGGCTCTAGCTGCTTTAGATGATCTAATGATATCTTTTTCTTGGTGCCACTCATGTGAGTGGGAAGCAGTATTATCAATAATTTTGTAAGCATCAGTTTCGGTTTTCTTCATAATAGAACCACCAACTGCTATATCTATGTCTTTTCTTGTAGTGATGTCGCATCCTTGGTAGAATATTTGTACTATTTGACAGGTGTCTAAACCATGTTGCGGACATCCTCTTAATAACTTTCCATATCTTGTCCACGCCTCATATAGAGTTTCATTTGGCTTCTGTGTGAATGTAACAATTTCTGCTTGAAGTCTTACGGCTTTAGATGCAGGAAAAAATTGTTTAAGAAATTTGTCAATTAAAACGTCCCATGTATCGATCGCCCCTTCAGGTAACGATTCCAACCAATCTTTGGCTTCTCCCTTTAAAGTCCAGGGAAATAACATGAGATATATCTGTTCATCCTCCACTTCTCGTATTTTAAATAGTGTGCAGATCCTATTAAAGGTACGTAGATGTTCATTTGGATCTTCCTTCGGCGCACCACTAAATTGGCATTGATTAGTCACCATGTGTAGAATTTGTCCTTTGATTTCATAATCTGGCGCATTAATGTCTGGATGAGTAATTGCGTGACCTTGGCCAGTGCGTTTAGC
The DNA here is from genome assembly GCF_046630445.1 of Rutidosis leptorrhynchoides. Lineage (NCBI taxonomy): Eukaryota > Viridiplantae > Streptophyta > Magnoliopsida > Asterales > Asteraceae > Rutidosis > Rutidosis leptorrhynchoides. The sequence goes on along the minus strand of NC_092337.1, from coordinate 160,624,033 downwards.
TCTCATTCGGTCTTCCATACTTAAAGGTTCCAGATTCTCCATAATTGAATTTTTTGACTCGGTATCACTAGATGATTCTGATTTAATAGTTCGTTCCTCAACAATCTCTGTTTGAATGATTGGTGGTTCCGGAGGAAAGTTTAATGGTTCAGGATCTATGAACCGTTCCTGAATATTTTCTGGATTCTCAATTGTGAGGTTTGTTTCAAAAACTGGATTATCGGAAATTTGAACTAAAGTACTTGGTCGACTGGATGACGATTCTAAAGAAAAATCAACGGCGGCGATATTTGTTAAACGATGTCTTGATCGAGTTACAGGTGGTGAACGTACAAAAGGTGGTGAACGTCTTGCTCGGTGCATTCACAGAATATCCTATTAGTTTTTAAAAGGAAAGAAAAATTATAATAAGTTATCCAATCAATAGACTTTTCTGATTTTGCCCACGTTTCGAATAGCCAAAAGATGCAGCAGAGGGGCAGGATTCGTTTGGTCTCAATATAATTGAGGACTGTTTGGCTCCAATAACCCGGTCCACGTACAAATCCAACTATTACTACGAACCAGAAAATTTTGATGTCTATTAATTTAACCACTTAAAATAAATTTTCGTAATTTTTAGAAATTTAGATAAGAAGTAGAAAAAATCTAAGTCCTAAAAACTAGAATAGCGAGAAATAAGAGAGAAAAAGATTGCGCGTCGAAAAATGTCGAAAAAGAAAAAAAATGGTTGAAAAATAAAAGGTGACGGAAAAATAAAAGAAACTTATCAAAACTTAAAAATACTCAACTAATTTAACCTTATTACTACAACTAACTTAAAATTATAATCGCAAATTGAAATTACTAATTGAAATGATAATTGATACATAGTAAAAGGTCTAAAAATATTAAAGCTTACAGGAAAAACTAAATCCCAAATGGAAATATCTTAAAAAGAAACTAAAACTTAAAAAGGCGTCGCAAAATTCTAAAGCACCTAAATCTTAGTCTAAAGAAAAAGCACTTAAGGAATTCTACGGCAAAGCCTAAAAATATAGGAGTAAAAATAACTATAGCAAAAACTAAGTTTAAAATTAAATATGAGCTAAAAATACAAAAGTTACGCTACAATGATTAAAAAGGTACAAAATATAAAAATATACAAAAAGTTGTAAAAAGTACAATTTTTATAAAAATATTATTTTTATATTATTTATTTTACTAAACTATTAATTTTACAATTTAATAAAAACTTAATTAATACTAAATACATAAATATAAAGTAAAAAGTAAAAATAAAACTAAAATTAATAATAATAATAATAATAATATTTAGGTTTTAATAATAATAATAATTAAAAATAACCCGTGATTAGGGTTTTTGTCCGTGTGTCAGAGGGTCTCCGCGAGTCGCGGCATATAAAGAGGAAAACCCCGCGAGTCGCGGGGTTCAGGAATTCAGTTGACAGGACTTACTTTTTACGCGTTTTTCTTTATTTTTTTTTTTTTATTTTGTTTTGTGTTTTTTAATTAAATAAAAGATATTAAAATTAAAACTTATATTTTTATAAACTAAAATAAAAACAAAGAAACTTATAAAACTTAAATATTTAACAAAATCCTAAAAATACTTATATTTTTGTTTTTCTTTTTATATTTTTGAATATTTAAAACGTATTTTTACAAAAGCGAATTTTTAATAAAAGTAACTAAAATTTTAATTTTTTTTTTATATATTAGCGTTGCGCTTCCGGCTTTTAAGATACTTTCCCCGGCAGCGGCGCCAAAAATACTTGATGTCAAAGCAGAGGGGTATAAAATACTATTAAATTTTAGCAGAAAATACTATTAAATACGATACAATTTTACACAAGATATTTATTTATTTATAGAATGGATATACTTAAACCTTGCTACAACACTTATAGGCAGTGTACCTAATCGTACAGTAGTGTAGTTTTTAGTAAGTCCGGTTCGTTCCACAGGGAAATCTTTGAACAAAGCTCAACGCTATATTAGTTTACTTTTATAAAAATACAAATATATATATAGGTAATATAATTATTATAAAGGGGGGTTTTTACCGTTTAATGACCGGTTTGTCGATTTTAAAACTTTAGTCGCAGTTAAAACCTAATGTAAAATATAAATACAAGACTAAAATTAAAGCGTAAAGTAAATAACGATAATGAAATTGCGAATAATAAAAATGCGATAAAATAAACTTGCGGTAATTAAAAAGTACGATAATTAAAAGTGCGATAAAATAAAATAACAATAAATAAAAGTGCGATAATTAGAAGTGCAATTAAATATAAAATAAAGGAAATTAAATATGAAATAAAAGAATTATGCTTATTTAAACTTCCGTAATCATGATGTTTGACGTGTTGATTTTAGTTTTATGCCCTTGGGTTAATTGTCCTTTGTCCTGGATTATTCAATATGTCCGTCTGGTTTTTGTCCATAACAGTCCATCAGTCATAAATATAAATTGCAAGTGTCCTTGTCAAATTATTATTATACCCGAAGATAAATATTCCAACTAATTGGGGATTCGAATTGTAACAAGGTTTTAATACTTTGTTTAATGAATACACCAGGTTATCGACTGCGTGTAAACCAAGGTTTTACTACTTTGTTAACAATTACACCAATTACCCTTGAGTGTAATTTCACCCCTGTTTTAATTATTCTAGTGGCTATTAATTCATTCCCGTGTCCGGTTAAATGAACGATTATTCGTACAAATAAATACCCCGCCCATCGTGTCCGATCGAGTGTATATGGTAATTTATAGGGACGCCCAATTGTAAATCTTTATATTAACATTAACAAACTTTCATTTAGTTAAACAAATATAAAGCTCATTAATAGCCCATAGTCTAGTTTCCACAAGTGTCGTTCTTTTGTCCAAACCCCAATTATGGTACAAAGCCCAATTACCCAATTTTAGTAATTAGCCCAACATCATGATTACTTCGTTCTAAACAAGCATAATAATAACTTAGCTACGATACATTAATGTAAAAAGGTTGAACATAACTTACAATGATTAAAAATAGCGTAGCGTTACACGGACAGAATTTCGACTTACACCTTTACAACATTCGCTAACATACCCTTATTATTAGAATTATAATTAAAATTAAAATATAAATTATAAATATAAATATATTTACGTATGATTGAGAAGAAAAAATGATGATGATTTTGATCAGAATTCGGGTTGATTTATAGCCAGACTTGATTTTTGGGGCTCCGCGACTCGCGGCCAAATACCCTTAAAACTCCGCGAGTCGCGGAGAGGTATTTACAGTTTACACCCTTGGAGTTTCCTGCTGCCGATGGTTTTAAATATATATATATATAATATATATATAATTAATATAATTAATTATATATTATATTATATTTATATATATAGTTAACTTGTAATTTTTAGTCCGTTGCGTCGAGCGTTAAGAATTGACTCTGGTCCCGGTTCCGGATTTTTGAACGTCCTTGCGTACAATTTAATATCTTGTACTTTGCGTTTTGAATCTTGTACTCTTGTGATTTCGAGACGTTTCTTATCAATAATTGGAACCTTTTTGATTGTCTTTTGTACTTTTGAGCTTTTTGGTCGTTTGCGTCTTCAATTCGTCGAATCTGTCTTTTGTCTTCACCTTTTATTATTTAAACGAATATCACTTGTAAATAGAACAATTGCAACTAAAAGCTTGTCTTTCTTGAGGAATAATGCTATGAAATATATGTTCGTTTTTAGCATTATCAGGTACTGATGATAAAAATTTTAACAAACTTTCGAGACCAAACGTGTATTTTTGACTAATGATCGTTAATAAATTTGAGGAAGATTACCCCAATTTAACACTTTTTCAAATCGTAGTTCTTTTCTCAGATAAATTGAAAGATTGGAATCCTTTTCGGGTTATGCTAATTGGAGGTTATCTTGATTGTCAAATTGAGTAACTTATGTTATATTTTCGAACCATTACCCTTATGGTTAAGAGTGTACTGGTGTAAAATTACAAGTTGTTGTTGTCAATTGTATTGAAGTATGTATTTTGCTATACCTAAGTAAGAGTGTAATGGTGTGTGTTTTATGGTTAATAATTGCTCAAAAGGTGAATAAACTAACATTATGTTTCTGAACTCCTTTTTCTATTTCAAGCTAATTAACAACAACTAGTGAATTAAATTTTTTTTTGTTCAATCCGCAAATTAATTATGAATTTCTGTTCGATTCGGAAATCAATTATGAATTTTTGTTCAATCCACAAAAAGATTGATAATTGTATAACAATTTAAAAAAAAAAAAAATGAGAATAGAAAGCGGTTTTCATTAATATATATATATATATATATATATATATATATATATATATATATATATATATATATATATATATATATATATATATATATATATATATATATATATATATATATATATGTATGTTTCCATTGTCCAGAATATGAACTTATTTATTGAAAAAACAGGTTCCCAAAGTCAAGTTTCGGAACCGGCACTACTACAGAAAATGGTCATCGAAACCGGTTTTTAGGGCCTTCAAAACCGGTTGTAAAACCGGTTTAGAAGGGGAGGGGTTTAGAAAGTCGAGACCGGTTTTAAAACCGGTTCCGGAAGTTGAGAGCGGTTTTTAACAAAAACCGGTTTGGATACTATTTTAAAAAAAAAAATTATTATACAGATCTAAATCTGAGATCTGAGATCTGAATATTGAAGTTCATCCTAATCGATTTGAAGTTCATCATAATCGCTTGGACTTGAAAAACAAATCGAAAAACAAAGTGTTCTTCATCCTAATCTTCATCTTCATCTTCGATATTCATCTTCACCTACCAAACAAGAAAAATTGATATCATCTTAATCGATTTGGGTAAGCAACAATGAGAAGGTGTGTTTGAACATAAAACGAAATCAGTAAATAGTAATTAAATAAATATAACCTGTTTACTTGAATAACCTCACATGATCGATGAATTTTGCTTGAATAACCTGTTTACTTCGCATGAATTGACGAACTTGAATTGATGAACTTGAATAACTTGAATAAATTGATGAACTTGAATTGAAAGAAGAGATCGAATTGGAAATGCATTTTAGTCAGATTTAGATCTGGAAATGCATTTCAGTTTGAAGATGGTTGAGAAGGAAAAAAAAACAGAAAACACACACAAGTATATACAGATTTAGATCCGGAAAAGTATAAATGGAGAATCGGGACCGGTTTTTCTAGAAAAGGGGTTTCAAAGGGGTAGAATTGGAACCGGTTTATTTAAAAAAGGGGTTTCAAAGGTTTGAAACCGGTTTTTTTTAAAAAGGGGTTTAGAATGTATACTTTACAAACCGGTTTTTTTAGAAAATCGGTCTCCAATTTCCTTTTAAAAAAAAGCGGTTTGCAATCTTTTTTGAACCGGTTTTTTGCACTTTTTTTAAAAAGAGGTTTGAAAAAGGGTTTTGTATTCTCATTTTTGTAGTAGTGCGGTTTCAAAACTGGTCTCCACTTTAGAAACCCTTATACATAAGAACTTGTTTTAAAATTGATTCTAAAACCTTTAAAAAACCGGTTTCTAAACCTTTAAAACCGATTTCCGTTTCCTCTTTTTTTAGTAGTGTTAAGCTATTAATCGTCGTGCTTTTCTTATTGATCACTAATGAATAATTATACATGAAATTAGACTTTTTTTTAGCAACCCAAGGATTACCTATTTCCAATAGTTTGATTCTATTAGAGAGTTTTCTTTTAATTGGTTAATTAGTAGATTTAAATGTAATGTTTGTTAGAATTCTTGGCTTTTAAAGCCTTTGTAAGTTGTTTGTTCTCCCCTTAATGTCTCTTTAGGGAGTGTGATCAATAAAATTTTTGCAGCTGTTCAAAAGAAAAATTAACTAAGAATTATCATTTATTATCATAAGTTAGTATAGCATATATTCTCTAAAATTCTCAAAATATAAATCTAAAATATCCGTATAACTTAAAGTGAAACTGATGTTTTTCGATTAATGAAAGCCGAATCTGACTAGTTAAGAACCAAGCCAAATAGAATAAAGCATAACATATTAACATATCTGGCCGAATTTACTCAAGATATTTACTTGATATCGTATCAAATCAAATATTACATAAAACAAATGTGTTTGAGCTTCACATGGTTACCCCCAATTTTACTACGATTCGACAAAAAACTCCTCATCGCCTTTCTTTCTGGCACACTCCCCCATGATCGCAATCGGTAATTGACTACGACTAACTAGATATATTTGGTTCCCAAATATTTGGTTCCTATGTGGACCTTAAAGATAGGTCCTACGTGTTCTATTGATGCATTGTTAGATATTTGGAATATTTGTATTGATCACGACCGTTGGGTCATAATATATATGGATCATATCCTACACCTTATCTATACAAGATTTCATATGAATTATGCAGATGTTGATGTTGATGCAACACATGCATATATGGGTCATGATAATCCTTATTTTATGCAAATTGTCTAAAAAAGATTCCATAGATAATGTAGCTTAACAGTCCCATTTTTAGTCTCACACGCGGACGTTTTGTATCAAGGATAACATTTGGCTAAAGCAACAACGGTAAAACACAAAACTTCTTAAGGTATAAAGATTTAGAATACCATCATTTAAAAATATTTCAAAAATGTAAGGTGTTTCAAATGCAATCCTTGCAATATATCGTATTTACAATTTACAAAACACAAGTTGTTTTTACACCAAGGGAGTTGCAAATTTTAATTGTAATGGATTTAATCACAAATATGCCCACTACGACGCTTAAATCCCCAACCTCTATTATTGAAAATCTTCTCGAATAGCACTAACCTATAAAAGCAGTGGCGGAATATGTACCCCAAATGGGGTATCCGCCCCACTTGAATTTATTGGGAAAACAATAATTACACTAAAAAAAAAAAATTTACTAAAAAATAAGATTTTTTTAGTGTTTACCCCTGCTAATAAAAAATTCATTAAATTTTTACACCCACCCTATCTGTATCCGGGTTCAAGTTCCGCTACTGGCTATAAATCCTTTGATTATATATATATATATATATATATATATATATATATATATATATATATATATATATATATATATATATATATATATATATATATATGTATGTATGTATGTATGTATGTATGTATGTATGTATGTATAACCAAACCCGTAACAATCAAATATGTGTGTGATAAAATGAAATGATTAAGAATTGAGTAGTTAAAATCTGAATGATTTTAAGATTTTAATTGAACAAAATTCTGAATGACGATTAACGTATTAACATCATAATTACATCATGTTAAATTAATGTATTAACATACCGCCATCACCAACTTTGTCACGTCACCGTAATCCCCTCAAAAAACACCTGTTACCTATCATATTACTGTCATAGCCACAGATAGACTTAAGTATGATTTTCAATAATTGATTTGCATAACGATGTGATAATTTTCTTTCCCATCAAATCAACCATTAATCAAATTGAATTTCAACATTGATTTGTAACAAACTCAACTATATGTTTCATTATATATAAACACAAAACAACACTAGTTATATTTATTCTCTCGTTATATAGAACTGGAAATTAATAACCCACGATATCGCGAATAAATACTAAATTTATAAGTAGTGATACATACACAACTAATTTTTCAGGCATACACGCTTATTAATATAACTTGACCAAATCACCCTTATATGTTTTAAATTAAATTAACAGCAACAATCTAATTAAAAGCATCAATCGAGTTTGAGGTTCAGCATGCTTTACTCCAAGGAGATTCCCTTAGTCCATCCTTATTCCTTTTGATTAAGGAAGGATTACATTTGTTTTTGAAGAAATCGGTGGAATCAAGTCAAATTCGGGTGCGAGAGTTGGTAAGCCAAGTATCTTGATTTCACACATATTATATGCCGATGACCTGGTGATAATTTAAGTTTGGAATAAAAATAGTTTGGATAACATTATGCAATGCTTGGAGGATTTTCATAGTTTTGGATACTTTCAGTGAATTCACGGGTCTTTTAACTAATATACAACAACAACAACAACAACAACAACAACAACAACAAATCTCAATACTACATGCGTGGTGTATGGGAGATGTGAGATGTAGATAATCATTCCCCTATTCGAGAATGAAGACAAGTTATTTCTCCACCCAGAGGGAAAACACTCTCAAAAGTAGAGAAAGTCATCCCTCTCTCTATTCGACGGATAGAAAGATTGCTTTCGAGTGGACCTCCGGCCAATAAGTAGGAAAAATTAGAAAAAATTAATTAAAAATAAATTGAGACGTCATAAAAATGGTAACATCAAATTTTCATGGGTTTTAAATCTTGCCTGAAATTTACTTTAGGCTCTAAGATTCAGTCAAGTCGTCAATAAATTGACTCTTGGTGTCGACTTAATAGCTAGAGCCGTCCATTCATATTCTTTTAACTAATATCTATCTATACATTGTATAATGCGTGTGACAATAATTATACGTGTCAACTCTTGATTCATTCTTGTCATGTGTCAGCATTTCCTTTATTTCTAACACATGTCAGTCTGTCAGTTGTTACCATATATTAATTGAATTAGTAGATGTTTTAATTTAATTTTATATAGATTTCATTACCTAAAATACTATATAAGATTACCATAAAATATTATATTAATATTAACAATGGTAAACGTTATAATTTTACTAATAATATTTAATATTATTATTATTATTATTATTATTATTATTATTATTATTGTTATGAAAAAATTATAAAACATATATTTCTTTATTAATATTATAATATTATTTATATTTATGAATGATATTTTATAATATAAAATTAATTTACACTTTGCGCATAAATATAAAATATTACGTTAATGAAATATGTGTATAATATTATATAAACGCACTAGCTCATGTTTATAAATTGAAATAAAAATAGTTATTTAATAATTCTTATATATATTTAGATGTATGCATGCTCTGAATCGTTTGAGATTTTCATATAATGAAATTAGTTTATACTAAAAACATAAATAATTAGAGTTGTACATAAAATATTATTCTTAACTATCAGTTTTAAAACAACTTTGTAGAGGCTAATGTTTGATGTTTATCGATTATTTATCATTTGAAGTTCAAATGATACCAACGTATGAGCTCATAATCTATATGTTAATATTCAATAATAATGTATTCAATACTAATGTATTCGATACAGATGTTATCAGTAATAAAAGAATTTTTGTTGTAATCGTATTATACATTTGATAACTATCAATTTTTTAAGGATATGCTCTCATTTGTCACTCGCACACGCGTTAGGAAGAAACCTAATTTGCGACGAAGTTGACGAACCATCGAAGGTTAGAAAAACCTCCAGAACCTTTCCAAATCACATTAATGTTGTCAGTACCATCAAAGGTTGAAAACTCCCTACTTGGAGTGAGAATCGAATCTGGGTTGACAGTATACCAAGTTGGATCATGTTGTGTCCCCAAAATAATTAAGGATTTAATTATGACAAAACTATAATTTATTTGCACTAAAATGTTATGTGCAGCCAGCACAAGTTTGGTTATGTATAGACAGCAGATATTGTTGTGTCGGGTGTTTAGTTTGCTGCCTAGTCTACCAGCACAAGGTAGACAGTATTCTTCAATCAAGCACAGGATGTGTACTTAGCAATTCAAGAATATCAAGTGACTCAGCAATGAAGAACCATTATAGCTGGAATGCAGCTTACTACACAAGACATCTATGCTCCATTTCTGTAACACCCGTTTTTCAGTTACACGTTATTTCGAGCGTCATTCGAAATACGAGGCATGTAAGTGTATATTTGGATCCCAAATAAAGTTGGAGTTGATGTTCTAAAACCTTACCATTGGATAGTAAATCTCATTACGTTTCCAACGATATTTGATTCATCGAAAACGGAGCTACGGTTTGAAAGTTACGACCAAAACAAGTTCAGTTTCAGACTCAGTTCATTGGGACTCCGTCCAGACTTTAGGACGCCGTCCAACAATGAAGGTTAGAACGCCGTCCAAGCTTTTTGGACGCCGTCCAAAGTGCCTGACAGGCCAGCAGCTGTATTTTAAAGGTTTTAAAAGAGGGTATTTGAGTCTTTTCACTTGGGGGTCGGTTTTGAGCCATTAAAACTGATCCACTCTCATTCTTATCCCCATTTCACCTTCTCAAACACTCTCATCAAACCCTAGTGAGAGAGAGAGGTTCTAGCAAGAGAGAATTGGGGATTTGGAGAAGAAGAAGTGTGATTCGGGTTGGGTCTCAAGAGTTAAAGTTGTTCACCTCATTCACGGCTACGTGGTGGTAGTGTTGGTAAGCTCTAAATCCGAATTTCTTTGTTAAGATTATTGTTTGAGTTAAAGTTTGTGCTAGTTAGAGTTATAACCCATTTATTGTGAAGTTTGGGAGTTTTGGGGAAGATTCATGTATGTAAACCCGAATTGGTGACTTAGGGTTTCAATTGATGGAATTGTTAGTTTGGACCTTGCATGTGTTAGTTAAACCTTAGAACACTTGTATTGACTTGATTTTTGGGTGTAAACCCTAATCTAGGTCAAAATGGGTCGAATGGGTATTTTGGGTCAAGTGAGCTTGATTCGGTGTCAAACTAAGTTATGGGTCAAGATTTGATGAACCAAGTATATAAATGTTTGATTCAAGTGTTAAATGGTATTTTGGAAAGTTAGTCACTAGCCGTTAGTGATTAAAGATGTTTTTGGGACTTATGTCAAAATGGGCGGTTTGTGGTGATAGGTGTAAACCCTTGGTTAAGGGTGTTGAAGTCGAATTCTCTCGTAGAGAATGTATGTTGATTGTTTGTATATCTATATGCGTATTATAGGTAAAAGGTTTACTCGGTTGCTTTTGGAGGCGATTTACGTTTGTAACTTGTGCGGGCAATTCGAGGTGAGTGGAATAATTATGTGTAGGTATATAATGTATCTATTTGTTGTAGCTTGAAATGTGTAGTGTCGAGGTGCTAAGACACCATGTTTCACGTGAAGAGTGTAGCATCGAGGTGTTAAGATGCCACTCGGGTGTAGCATCGAGGTGTTAAGATGCCACCTAGGAGTGTAGTGTCGAGGTGTTAAGACACCACTCCGTAAAATAATGAGTGTTGCATCGAGGTGTTAAGATGCCACTTGGGGTGATGTGCCGAGGTGTTAAGGTGCCACCCTAGGGGTTAGTGGTGCGAGGTGTTAAGTGCCCTAACGGATGTTATGAACACCGATGGCGTTTTCGCGAGCGCCGTTCCCTTGTACTATTGGTTAACCATGGTTATTTGTGTTGTAGCGTAAGCATATTATATTTGTTCATATTATATATGCTTTTGTTATGCTAGCTTGATTATTGGAGGTTATAGCTTGTAATTGTGATGATAAGCTAATTGTGTTGCTAGCATGTATGCGGTATGTGAGTAAGTGTTTGCAAGTAGGTATATTATATATGTATGTGTATAATTATTGCATTCACTAAGCCTCGGCTTACCCCTCTCGTTGTTTACCTTTTTACAGGTATTGTGTTATTGATGCTAGCTAGTTGTTAGACTAGACGTGCAGGAGCGGTTGGGCTTGATGGGGTAGCTTTCGGATAATTGGACGCGGATGGGGGTTTTGGTAGTCCCCGGGATTATGCTCTTGGTATCGGGTTGGGTTGTAGAGTTCTAATCCGTCTAAAGAGATAAATGGGTCGAAACTGCTACTTTATTTGTAAAACGGGTCATTGTGAGCCTGGGGTTGTAAAACTTGTTTTTATGGTGGCAATTTCTTAGTTTTACTTAATATGTCATATTGTGAAAATGGTTTCGTTGAAAAGTGTAGGGGAGCGAGTTTTTTTCGCTCGCGTGTAAACAAAAAACTGATCAGTACTTTTTAGTTCATTGGGACGCCGTCCCAAATCCTTGGACGCCGTCCCAGTTGTAAAGGTTGGACGTCGTCCCGATTTCTGGACGCCGTCCAGATGGGCAGTCACAGAAATTTTTTTTTTTGTGTGTGTCGTGTTTTTGGTAAATCAATGTTGGGTTGTTACAAGTGGTATCAGAGCATAGTCTAAGGGAATTAGGTGACCTTGAAATAGGTGCCTAGTCTTAGACTTATTGGCGGTTGTGCGTTATTTGCGGTACTTGTAGGATTACGGTTCGGATTGAGATTTGTTAGTGCCTTAGAGTAGGTGACTAACTAGGACTTGTTTTTGTCCAAAGTGTGATGATGTGGGGCCTTAGTTCGCGTGTAAATTAGTGCCTTAGATTGCTAGTTCCTAAGGTAAGTAGGCGAACTTGGACGTTGTTTTAGTGATAGTCACCTAGGTTGTAGGTCGACTTGTCGTTGTGGTGTACTTGTGTACGTTTATTACTATTGTATATTGGTGTATATATATATACAGGTATCTAATTGGTGCGTTGTCTTAGAGATGAATCTATTGGAGAGATTCAAAGGTTTGGCGGTTTTGAGTGATCAAGTTCACGGTAAGGACTTTGGTCATTCGGTTACTAGGAGTTATCGCGTGTTATTTTGTGTGAATGTTGCGTCAGTTCGGGTAAAGTACTTTGCGTGACCATGTGGAAATGGTAAGGTACGCATTTGTAATAGTGACCGATCACCATTATTACGAAAGTGTATCTTGACATCAAGCATGACATGACGAGTACCGAACGGAGGAAACGTGCATGGTTGGGGTAGATTCGGGATAAATGAGGAATCTTTATTGGTTCCTAAGTGATAGTTGTCTCGGGTGATGTGCTTGTAGTCGCATCGGGTTCGATGCGAGTCGTGAAGTGTTACGATGGATTCGGTTAGTTAAGTGAGTGAGCCAACTCACAAGTTTGGTGCGTGCTTAGCCACCCTAAGTAGTGGGTGCATTATTGATATTGTTATTGGTTTTAGTTACCCATCGTAACTAGGAAGATGTATTTACGTTTGCGTATGTGCGACGAGGACTTGAATTCTGTAATGGAATGCGACAAGTCTAATGATTGTAGTTTTGAGTTACACTCGGTAGAGTGTGTGGTTAGAGAATCGTGTTAGGATTCTTGTTGTGAGTCGCCTTGGAATTGGCGAATCGAGGAGTCTTCGGGTCGTTAAACTCATGGGAGTGGGACCCGTGTAATGTTGATTGCGTTAGTGTGTTGTAGATTGTAGGGCAACATTTCCTAATGGAATATCCCTTGTAGTAGTGGTTTTATCGAGATGTAGAAGGGTGTAAGACTTGGTATCCCCGAGCATCTCCTTGTGTTAGATGAACGGCCTCATTAGGCTATATCGTTTGGCCTTGTGGAAACTGCGGGTAGCGTGTGATCGCTAGGAACTTTCGATAAGACAATAAACCGTAAGGTTGTCGGGTAGGTATGACTTCGGGTCATTATTATAGAGAGATGGGTGACATCGGGTGTATGGAACCTAAAGATCGATTTTCTAAAATTCATTTGATTGTGGTGGGAGTCTGCGTGACACTGCGTCAGGTGCCTTTTTATACCTGCTAGTGTAATGCTCAACTCCAGTAGTGGTGTGATCACTTTGTGCTTAGGTTGCCCGTGAGATACCCTTGGAAGCATCGGAGATTATAATAGTGATCGACGGGTGATGGTAATTCGACGGTTGCGAAAGTCGAAGTTTAAGAGCATTGTGACGAATACTTCTTATGAAGTGACGGGTGAGCGAATCTTGTTGCTCTTAAGTGATAGACGGGTAGAGATGACCGGTGAGACGGTGACGGACTTAATGGTCGGTTAGTCCGAAGGATATGATGAAGTGTTGACATTGTGGTGGACGCAATTATGGTGTCGGAATTGGTCACTCTTCTCCATGAGAGTAAGCAATTGTTGAAAAATTTCGTTGCGTGGAAGGGCGGGTGATCTCGACTGAGATGCACGACTGAGTAAGCGGAGTGACATATGCCTAGGCTTAGAGGCATATGTAGGACTTTGGTGGAGTTTTCTTTTCAAACAATTAAGGTAGTTAGTTGTGAATTGTGGTATGAATGTGCGATGTCATCGCGTGTACGACGTCTCAAGTGATTGTGCATGTCGGCTCTGAGAGCCTAAAGCGAATTTGCGGTGAATTGATGTTTATGACCAATGGTGAGAATGGTCATGTGTGACGTGGAATTACAATTCCGCGGGATGTTATCATCTTAGCGGTGAGAATAGGGAGATAAATCCTAAGTGGGGGAGTTTTTACTGCCGCCCGAGGAAAACTCCAGTGGTGTTATGTATAGTGAAATGTTGGAGCGTACCGTGCTAAGCCTCAATGGGTATTCGGAGCTCCTAACGAGGAAGAGTGACGGGTTGCTAATGTCGACTCGAGATCGTGCTTTAAGATTGTGAGTTACAACTCGAGAATGTTATGCGTGAAGATTGTGATGATGAGATCGAAGGAAGTGTAAGACTTCCTATGTAAGGTGGTCGTGTAGTACCAATGTGCGGTATGAGACCAAATGTGAAGTTTGAGATCCCGGAGTGAGAGAATGAAGTTGTCGTTGCGGGTGCTCCCGTAGTGAAAAATCTGGGTTGTCATGAAACTCGGACAGTATAATTAAATGAGAACGAGTTCCATATCGTGGCGAATATCATATTTTCCCTGTAGGGAAATGCAATCGTGAAGATTGTCAGTGGATTATTCTATTTTAAGGACGAATGTGAGGCGGAAAGTGTCGATTCTGATTGTCTCACATCGAGACACGCAGATGTTGTTTGTTTACGAGAGTGTGCTCCCTAGTGATGCGACTGTTAGTTGCATTGAAATGTTGAGACCATCCTTAACGGACGGTCTAGGTAGGAAAGTTCACCCGGCGTGGTGAATATTTTTGTGAGTCGTGTGGCGAATTGCGGAAATTTTGTGATGATGATTCGCCGTTGACGGGATTTTGGTATACGAATAGCTTCTATGCTAGTACTAGGAAGCCGTATTGTATGGTTCAGAGGAGAAACCCTATGACGATGTGTTGATGCTTCGTCTAATTCGTGGTGTATTATTGTTGTCCTGGATTAATCCAGTGACGGATTGGTCGTGTGCGGATTGACTGATTAAGTGATATGGTTACGGACGTAGCTTGTGGCGAGTTGTAGCCGAGAGAACTTGAAGGTATATGTAGTGATTTTCGTATTTTCCTAAATGGAAATTCTGGACGTTGAGTGTATGAGATATCGTTTATTGCGGTAGTGCACGCTAGTGATTATTAGCGTGTGGTTAGATCTTCGGATTTGTAGAAGATGTTATGGATGTCGGGCTTGGTTGTGTTTCGTAAGATCGTGAGGCCTGACGACGATGTTTGTCGGCAAATTTTTCTACTCTTAGGACGATTGTGAAGTGTATGGTATGAGTTTGGATACTCGGCGTAGGAGCAACGGTTACGGTTGTTTCGACTCGTGGGTTGATTACCCAATATTGTGGTATTATGATGCGTTAGTGCATGAAGCGAGGATTCGGATGAGTTTACTACTTGTGTGACTCTGCGTTGGAAGCGGAAATGTTCGTGGGAGAAGTGCTTAACTTCTAGTGTTTGTGCGGATCACGAGGACGTGATTCAATTTAAGTGGGGGAGAGTTGTAACACCCGTTTTTCAGTTACACGTTATTTCGAGCGTCATTCGAAATTCGAGGCATGTAAGTGTATATTTGGATCCCAAATAAATTTGGAGTTGATGTTCTAAAACCTTACCATTGGATAGTAAATCTCATTACGTTTCCAACGATATTTGATTCGTCGAAAACGGAGCTACGGTTTGAAAGTTACGACCAAAACAAGTTCAGTTTCAGACTCAGTTCATTGGGACTCCGTCCAGACTTTAGGACGCCGTCGAACAATGAAGGTTAGGACGCCGTCCAAGCTTTTTAGACGCCGTCCAAAGTGCCTGACAGGCCAGCAGCTGTATTTTAAAGGTTTTAAAAGAGGGTATTTGAGTCTTTTCACTTGGGGGTCAGTTTTGAGCCATTAAAACTGATCCACTCTCATTCTTATCCCCATTTCACCTTCTCAAACACTCTCATCAAACCCTAGTGAGAGAGAGAGGTTCTAGCAAGAGAGAGTTGGGGATTTGGAGAAGAAGAAGTGTGATTCGGGTTGGGTCTCAAGAGTTAAAGTTGTTCACCTCGTTCACGGCTACGTGGTGGTAGTGTTGGTAAGCTCTAAATCCGAATTTCTTTGTTAAGATTATTGTTTGAGTTAAAGTTTGTGCTAGTTAGAGTTATAACCCATTTATTGTGAAGTTTGGGAGTTTTGGGGAAGATTCATGTATGTAAACCCGAATAGGTGACTTAGGGTTTCAATTGATGGAATTGTTAGTTTGGACCTTGCATGTGTTAGTTAAACCTTAGAACACTTGTATTGACTTTATTTTTGGGTGTAAACCCTAATCTAGGTCAAAATGGGTCGAATGGGTATTTTGGGTCAAGTGAGCTTGATTCGGTGTCAAACTAAGTTATGGGTCAACAGTTGATGAACCAAGTATATAAATGTTTGATTCAAGTGTTAAATGGTATTTTGGAAACTTAGTCACTAGCCGTTAGTGATTAAAGATGTTTTTGGGACTTATGTCAAAATGGGCGTTTTGTGGTGATAGGTGTAAACCCTTGGTTAAGGGTGTTGAAGTCGAATTCTCTCGTAGAGAATGTATGTTGATTGTTTGTATATCTATATGCGTATTATAGGTAAAAGGGTTGCTCGGTTGCTTTTGGAGGCGATTTACGTTTGTAACTTGTGCGGGCAATTCGAGGTGAGTGGAATAATTATATGTGTAGGTATATAATGTATCTATTTGTTGTAGCGTGAAATGTGTAGTGTCGAGGTGCTAAGACACCATGTTTCACGTGAAGAGTGTAGCATCGAGGTGTTAAGATGCCACTCGGGTGTAGCATCGAGGTGTTAAGATGCCACCTAGGAGTGTAGTGTCGAGGTGTTAAGACACCACTCCGTAAAATAATGAGTGTTGCATCGAGGTGTTAAGATGCCACTCGGGGTGATGTGCCGAGGTGTTAAGGTGCCACCCTAGGGGTTAGTGGTGCGAGGTGTTAAGTGCCCTAACGGATGTTATGAACACCGATGGCGTTTTCGCGAGCGCCGTTCCCTTGTACTATTGGTTAACCATGGTTATTTGTGTTGTAGCGTAAGCATATTATATTTGTTCATATTATATATGCTTTTGTTATGCTAGCTTGATTATTGGAGGTTATAGCTTGTAATTGTGATGATAAGCTAATTGTGTTGCTAGCATGTATGCGGTATGTGAGTAAGTGTTTGCAAGTAGGTATATTATATATGTATGTGTATAATTATTGCATTCACTAAGCCTCGGCTTACCCCTCTCGTTGTTTACCTTTTTACAGGTATTGTGTTATTGATGCTAGCTAGTTGTTAGACTAGATGTGCATGAGCAGTTGGGCTTGATGGGGTAGCTTTCGGATAATTGGACGCGGATGGGGGTTTTGGTAGTCCCCGGGATTATGCTCTTGGTATCGGGTTGGGTTGTAGAGTTCTAATCCGTCTAAAGAGATAAATGGGTCGAAACTGCTACTTTATTTGTAAAACGGGTCATTGTGAGCCCGGGGTTGTAAAACTTGTTTTTATGGTGGCAATATCTTAGTTTTACTTAATATGTCATATTGTGAAAATGGTTTCGTTGAAAAGTGTCGGGGAGCGAGTTTTTTCGCTCGCGTGTAAACAAAAAACTGATCAGTACTTTTTAGTTCATTGGGACGCCGTCCCAAATCCTTGGACGCCGTCCCAGTTGTAAAGGCTGGACGCCGTCCCGATTTCTGGACGCCGTCCAGATGGGCAGTCACAGAATTTTTTTTTTTTGTGTGTGTCGTGTTTTTGGTAAATCAATGTTGGGGTGGTACAATTTCAAGCATAGTGGTTTCCTGAGTGGTCTACATCAATCGTACTATTCAACAGAAGTTAAAGACAAAGTTGAACAGAAAAAGACACGCGTTGGCGGCTGACAAGTGACCTTACAAAACCACATGAGAATGCAGAAGTTTAACGCATGTGCAGACACGTGTTATACCTTGTCAACGCCAAGGGAACACAATATTCTATTTGTTTAAACGAATAGTGGTTGCCAAACCAAATTGGGGTGTTCCTGTATAGAGCTACCAAAGAGGAAAGAGGAGAGCACGCTCTCTGATGCAGTTGTCCCACAAGTACAGACATCCTATGTACCAGTGGATAATAGAACAATTACACGGATAATAGGACTAGTATAAATTGATGTATCCACTATTGTAACAACTAGTGGTGTGGGTTTGTTTATTTAGAGTCCAAAAACTGTAATAGCTTAAAACACCCTATGTAGCTATACTTAGGTAAATCTGTATCAACCAACTATTATTCCGCCAATGATAGTTGTAATTCTTTGTGATTTAATCAATAAAGAATAACCATTGAAAAATTACCTTTGACTCTATTTAATCTACTTGCTTGAATACTAAATTGTGTTTAACTGTTAAGTTAATTAAAAAGAATTGTATTTACCCCCTCTACAATATTCATGTTGTTTATCAAGGGACCAACAACTGGTATCAGAGCTTCAGTCTTGATAATTTAATATCTTGGATCTGAATTCTCTCATGGCTGCATATTCAAATACAGCTTACCTTGAAAATGGCTCATCCAATAGACCACACAAATTTGATGAAGATGAGTATGAAACTTAGAAGGCAAGGTTCATGCTTCACCTGGAGTCTATTGACCCACTCATGTCTGGTATTGCCACAGATGGTCTATTTATCCCAACTGAGACTATTGATAGCATTCCAGCTACTGCTGACACTCCTGCCATTCCTGGCAGAGAGGTTGTTCTCACTCCAGCCAAATGGGATGCTGAGGACAAACGTTGTGTTGGACTTGACCCTAAGATCAGAACTCTGTTAGCTATAACTTTACCTAACCATCTATTCAAATTAATTAAGGGAAAACTGAATGCTAAGCTTATGTTAGACTATCTAGATGTCACTTATGAAGGCATGGATGAGGTTAGGTAGAACAAGATTAGCTTTGAAAAGAGAGTATGAAATGTTCTTTGCCTATAAGAATGAGACCATTAAGCACACCTTCATTAGGTTTAACTCTTTAGTTGCTGACCTGCTTACTTTGAAAATCACATATACTGATTTTGAACAAGTAAACAAATTCATTGAATAACTGTCTGCTAAATGGAAACCTGTGACTGACCCTCTAAGAACCACCCAGACTTTAAAGAACTTTAACATGTCTTCTCTCTATGGTACACTTTGGAACCAGGAGAAGGCAGAAGTTAAACTTGAACTAAACTTAAAAGAAAACTTTAAGTCTGCCCCCACCACTTCAAAATCTTCTAAAACAAATGATACTACTCTTATTGCTTCTACTAAAAAGAAAGCTCAAAAGGGTTTACTGGTTCAAAAGTTGACAGCAGAAGAAGAGTCAGCTGAAGATGATGTGGAGAGTGGTACTGGGTCTGAAGAGAGCATTGATGATGAAAATGATGTGGAAGGGTTTGCTGAAGGTATGGCTTTGCTGGCTAGGCAGTTCAAAAGGTTCAATCGTAATAGAACCAGCAAGTCATACAAAGGGAGTAAGAAGCCGAGTGCTAGGTATAATAGCAAATCAGTCAAAGATCCTAAATCTGAGTGTTACAATTGTGGGAAGGTTGGACATTTTACTGCTGAATGCATGTCCAGGAAACCTTCAATCTCACATGCTAACTCTTTCTCAAAAGCTGATAAGTACACGAACGAGTACAAAGCTATGAAAGCTCAGATGAAGGAGAATGCAAAGACTGATAAGAAGGGAAAGAAGCCAGAAAAGGTTCTAGTTGTTGAGCGTCATGACTGGGATGAAACTAGCTCTTATTCATCTTCTGACAGTGATACTGATGATGATGATGCTGGATATGCTTCTGGTAAAAAGCTGTGTTTGATGGCCAAGGAGGTCGAGGAGTCTGATGAGGATGATAATGGTAGTACATTTGTGTCTGATATGAGGGAAGCTGACCTGAAAATGGATTCACCTCAATGGAAAACTGAAATGCTGTATAAGGTTGATAATTTTCAAACTTATACTGATGATAAAAAAGCTGAAATGTTTGACTACCTAAAAGTTGATCTATGCAGAGGCAGTAAACGTGAAGAAGTTTTGAAAAATGATAACAAATCTTTAAATAATAAACTTAAAAGAAAAACTGATGAAATTAAGATCTTGAAGGATGAAATTTCAAAACTTGAAAAACAAAATTTTGCTCTAAAGTCTCTTCACATTGAGGCAGCAGATGTTAAGAACCAGCTAAACGACCTCAAGAAGGTTGTTGCTTCATGGTGTACATCCGCTCAACGCACTGCTAAGTGTGTAAATGAGTAGGTGCCTTCCCAAGTTGAAGCCTTCTTTGCTGGTAACTATGCTGCTGGTGTTGCTCTTGCAGAAGTTACTTTTATGGACCCCATTATTGAAACTGATCCTGAAGCTGTCTTGCCAAATACTTTTGCTAAGATAGTTAAGGATAAAAAGGTCTTAACAAATAAGTTTGTCAGACCTACAGAAACCTCACCACCGTCCATGAAAGAAATTTTGGGGAATGAAGTAAAAGCCAAGGAAACCAGTACTTCAATTGATGAAACTACTGATCCCTCATTTGACGACCCGGAAATTTCTGACCAAATTTAAACTTAATCTTTATATGTTTCCGACACGATAAGCAAAGTATGTAATGTTGAGTCTCAAAAATTTTGTAACTACATTCATGTAATCAATTACCCTTTGACCGTGCTCGACGATTCACGAACATTTATGTGTATAGATATGTATATATAATATATATTATATTAATTAAAAACGTTAATAAAGTATTAGATGTATAATACTTTACATGAACGTATTTGTTTCAATATAAGTTTATTATATTTATCGATTAGATTAAAATATAATATCAAATGATTGATTTATCAGAAACATTGTGAGATGATTATGGGTCTCTGTTGAGAGGTCCACTTTGATTTAGGAAACCTTTCCTTTTTAACGGTATTCGGAATAATTGGTAAAGTGATTTACAAGTAAGAAACAAAAGTGTCAATTAACGGGAACTAGACAAGGGTTAGTGGAGATTCCTGTTTGATTTTCAATTCATAAAGTTACAATATTATCCTCGTGACTTTTGATACGGTAATTATTAGATTTCATAATAATATTATGGAATATAGATAACTTAGAAAATAAATATCGACGTTTTATTTTAAAATGATTCTTAAATATATTTAGTTTTGGAAAATAAAAGTATCATATTTATTTGATATAGTTTCAAACGTACAAAACGTTTTCAGTTTAAGAAGAACTTTATTATTAAAATATTTTATAAAGTAATTTGATTATATATATTGGAACTTAAGTAAAGCTTTGTAATTGCAAATATATTTAGATAAATGCAATACGGAATAATAATTTATAAATGGTTTTTAATTATAATAAATTTTGAAATATATTAGTTTTGAAAAACTAAATATTATATTATCAAGTAAACATTTGAATTATATATAAGGTATGCAAATTTATATTTTTCTAAATGAATATATATATATATATATATATATATATATATATATATATATATATATATATATATATATATATATATATATATATATATATATATATATATATATATATATATTTATTCAAGTTACATTTAGAGTAATATAGTTTATTGACAATTTGAATCGAATTATTGATAAAGGTACATGTCGCGAAACATAAAGTACAAGCTTTCTAAGCGTACGAAATGTCGTTTGAAAAACCGGAACTGAGACATAAGTCGAGCGTCAACGTACAAGTCATCGGAACTAATTTTACAAGTCAACTATGCACGTGAATATAATATAATATATAATTAATTATATAAATTAAATATATTATATATATATTATTATATAAACCGTCGGCAGCCTTGAAATTATTGGGAATGAGCTGGACAGAGAAGCTCCGCGATCACGAAGCATATAGGCACAAAACCTCCGCAATCGTGGAGGTGTCAGTTTCAGGATTTGTGTATAAAGCTCACATTTTTCTGCCGAATCCATCTACCTCTTCTCTCAATCTCTCGATCTCTATCCATATTAATATTTATTATTATTATTATTATTATTATTATTATTATTATTATTATTATTATTATTATTATTATTATTATTATTATTATTATTATTATTATTATTATTATTATTATTATTATTATTATTATTAAGATTAATATTATTATTATTAAACGTATTATTATTATTAGTAGTAGTATTATTATACATAAAATACTACGACGAGGTTATGGGCAAGTTATTTCAAAACTGGTTTTCGAGTGGGATAGAGCTAAGGAAAATATGGGTTATAGCTATGCAGGTTATGGGTATTGTTCGGGGGTATTGCTCATGAGGTCAAACTAGTGTTTATCATCTCCGTTGTGTCTACGTATTTTTCTGCAATATTGAATCACAATATTGATACGTAAGCACTCATATCCTATCTTTTATATATTAATAGTGTATCCCCGACTAGTGCTCGAGTATATATGATTATGCATGCTTGTATGTTTAATTTCGTCGTTAAATAGTTTATGATAAATCATGAATTTAATACATATGCTACTGAGATAAGGTATATGATATGCATGTCGTTGGAAAGCTGGCGAAAAATTAATAACTTTTCATTTAGAAAGCGTATGGTTTCGATGAACGGATTAAAAGATATAGTCAATTGAATTATCATTAATTTTAGTATTAAAATGATTATTGTTACTATCGTCATTATTATCGTCATTATTAGTATTATCTAATAATAATAATAATAATTATTGTTATTATCGTTATTAATATAAGTATTATCATTAAAAATTGTTATTGTTATTATTATTACTATCGTTATTATCATTAGGATTATTATTATTATTATTATTATTATTATTATTATTATTATTATTATTATTATTATTATTATTATTATTATTATTATTAGTATAATATTTATTATTAAAAGTATCATTAATATTAAAACTATCATTTTTATTAAAATTATCATTTTAATAGAAATATCATTGTTATTATAAAATATCTTCATCATTATCATTTTAGTGTTATTATTATTAAAAATTATCATTTTAAATAGAATTATAATTTTTATATAAAATATTATTATTACAGTAAATATTAAAAAGTATTTTTATTATTATAATTATCATGATTAGAATTATCACTTTATTATAATTAATATCATCATTAGTAAATAAATATTGTTATTATTATTATTAGTAGAATAATAATAATTATTATTATTACAAAATAATATAACTTTTACTCATTATTATTATTATTATTACTATTATCAATATTATTTTATCAAATAAATATGAGATACACAGATATTTTTACCACATGTAATATAATTACATACATACCACTATATTTTAAGTGAACTTTATAAATTTTATTATTTGAGATATATAAAAGTATACTTTTGTCATATATAAAATTTAAAATAAATTTTTATTTATTAATAAATGACTTGTATTATTTACTCTAATAAAATCTGATAAATATATTTAAATATATAAAACGACTATATTTAAGTTATATTATAAACATGTATAGATTTTGGAAGTCATTTTGAGTCAAATTGACTTTTATTGACTTTTGTATATCGGTCTCGAGCATTAGGATTGTGATACACTATGACTTGACCTAATTTGTTAGACAGATATTGACCAACATATAAATTTATATACTTAATATAGGTTCGTGAATCAGAGGCCAACCTTACACCTGTTCAATGACGTCATATGTATTACGATATACAGTATTGTGAGTTTCATTACTCCCTTTTTATATATTTTTGGGCTGAGAATACATGCGCTGCTTTTATAAATGTTTTACCAAATAGACACAAGTACTTGAAACTACATTCTATGGTTGGATTATTATACCGGATATCACCTCTATTAGCTTGGTAACATAAGAATTAGTGTTTATTATAATTGCCACTAATTGACGCGAATTCTAAAGACAGATAAATTCTCTAACAGACGAGTGGTTCTGTTCTCTACAGACGAGTGGTTCTGTCGATCTATTCTCTAATAGACGAGTGGTTCTGTCTCTATAGACGAGTGGTTCTGTTTATCCTTGGGGATATTTTGATGCATTTTGTTAATATGGGTTATCAGGTGTTCAATTCATATGAATGATTTTTATACACAGGTTATGTGTATTGATTAAATGAAAATCTTTGGGTCTATTAAATTAATGAATTGATTATTGGTAATAAACTAATGAACTCACCAACCTTTTGGTTGATACTTTTAAGCATGTTTATTCTCAGGTATGAAAGAAATCTTCCGCTGTGCATTTGCTCATTTTAAAGATATTACCAGGAGTCATTCATGGCATATTTCAAAAGATGTTGCATTCGAGTTGTTGAGTTCAACAAGATTATTAATAAGTCATTTATAGTTTGGATATATTATGAAATGGTATGCATGCCTGTTAACTTTCGATGAAATAAAAGTTTGTATATTAAAAACGAATGCAATGTTTGTAAAATGTATCATTTAGAGGTCAAATACCTCGCAATGAAATCATATGTTATTGAAATCATTTAGAGGTCACCTCAAGCATTTACTATATGACTCCAAAGGAAAGACGCATTAAAAGGGAAATCACTAAAAACAATCAAAGAAAGTCGAAAACAATTGATTCCCCTTCGTGTTCAAATTCCACCAATGCTGAGCCAGCTGATGAAAATTGTACTGGTCAACCAGTAGCTGCTGACAAGCCAGCAAAATGCAATACTGGCAAGTTAAAGGCAGCAATCAAGATTCACACGAATCGGCCGGTATCAGCTGACGGGTCAGTAACTTCCCACACTGGCTCGTCAAACAACAAAGGCAAAGAAGTATATCATGATTATGGTACTGGTTCTAAAAGGAAAGATGCCCTTAAGGGAAAAGCTAAAGTGAACCAAATTGTGGAATCATGTGCTGAGTCATCTATCACTGAGATAATGACTGTCAAGTTTGACCAGCTCATAGCCGCCATATATGATAGCAGACCTGATCTTACTACCCCCATTTACTCAGTGTATGACTAGTCACCGATACCAAATGTGAGAAAATGCTACAAGTGTGACAACAAGTTTCACTTAGCTAACTGGTGTACTCTAACCCTAACCCCATCTGCTGCTGCCTCTTCAAGCAAACTAGCAGATAGGAAGAGATCATCAAAGATGACCCTTCCAGAACCCATCCTTGGATGGGTTCCCAAAAAGAACTTGTTGGTCCCTAGATAAACAACGGAAGTATTTGTAGTGACCCGAACTTTTCCATGTTTATATATATTAATTGAGATTGATATTTACATGACTAAATGTTTCCAACGTGTTAAGCAATCAAACTTGTTAAGACTTGATTAATTGAAATAGGTTTCATATAGACAATTGACCACCTAAGTTGACCGGTGATTCACGAACGTTAAAACTTGTAAAAACTATACGATGACATATATATGGTTATATATATAGTTAACATGATTTTATTATAAGTAGGTATCTCATTAGGTATTTTAACAATGTGTTATATACATAAAAATGAGACTATTAAATTAAGAAACTCGAAAACGATATATATAACGATTATCGTTATAACAACGTCTTACTAGGTACATATGAATCATATTAAGATATTGATACACTTGGTTAATTATGTTAAATGATAAGTAAATATATCATTAAGTGTATTAACAATGAACTAAATATGTAAAAATAAGACTACTAACTTAATGATTTCGAAACGAGACATATATGTAACGATTATCGTTGTAACGACATTTAACTGTATATATATCATACTAAGATATATTATATATCATAATATCATGATAATGTAACAATTTAACATCTTATTTGATATAATAAATAATGGGTTAACAACATTTAACAAGATCGTTAACCTAAAGGTTTCAAAACAACATTTACATGTAACGACTAACGATGACTTAACGACTCAGTTAAAATGTATATACATGTAGTGTTTTAATATGTATTAATACACTTTTGAAAGACTTTAAGACACTTATCAAAATACTTCTACTTAACAAAAATGCTTACAATTAAATCCTCATTCAGTTTCATCAACAATTCTACTCGTATGCACCCGTATTCGTACTCGTACAATAAATAGCTTTTAGATGTATGTACTATTGGTATATACACTCCAATGATCAGCTCTTAGCAGCCCATTTGAGTCACCTAACACATATGGGAACCATCATTTGGCAACTAGCATGAAATATCTCATAAAATTACAAAAATATGAGTAATCATTCATGAAAACAAAATTACATATCCTTTATATCTAATCCATATACCAACGACCAAAAAAACCTACAAACACTTTCATTCTTCAATTTTCTTCATCTAATTGATCTCTCTCAAGTTCCATCTTCAAGTTCTAAGTGTTCTTCATAAATTCCATAAGTATAGTTTCATAAAAATCAAGAATACTTCCAAGTTTGCAAGTCTATTTTCAAGCTTTCTAATCCATTCCAAGTAATCATCTAAGATCAAGGAACCTTTGTTATTTATAGTAGGTTATCTTTCTAATTCAAGGTAATATTCATATTTAAACTTTGATTCAATTTCTACAACTATAACAATCTTATTTCGAGTGAAAATCTTACTTGAACTGTTTTCGTGTCATGATTTTGTTTCAAGAACTTTCAAGCCATCCAAGGATCCTTTGAAGCTAGATCCATTTTTCTCATTTCCAGTAGTTTTATCTAGAAAACTTGAGGTAGTAATGATGTTCATAACATCATTCGATTCATACATATAAAGCTATCTTATTCGAAGGTTTAAACTTGTAATCACTAGAACATAGTTTAGTTAATTCTAAACTTGTTCGCAAACAAAAGTTAATCCATCTAACTTGACTTTTAAAATCAACTAAACACATGTTCTATATCTATATGATATGCTAACTTAATGATTTAAAACCTGGAAATACGATGAACACCATAAAATCGGATATACGCCGTCATAGTGAAACCGGGGGCTGTTTTGGTTTGGATAATTAAAGACTATGATAAACTTTGATTTAAAAGTTGTTCTTCTTTGGAAATGATTTTTCATATGAACATGAAACTATATCCAAAAATCAAGGTTAAACTCAAAGTGAAAGTATGTTTTCTAAAATGGTCATCTAGACGTCGTTCTTTCGACTGAAATGACTATCTTTACAAAAATGACTTGTAACTTATATTTATGACTATAAACCTATACTTTTTCTGTTTAGATTCATAAAGTAGAGTTCAATATGAAACCATAGCAATTTGATTCACTCAAAACGGATTTAAAATGAAGAAGGTATGGGTAAAACAAGATTGGATATTTTTGATCTTTTTAGCTATGGGAAATGTTTAACAAATCTATACAAATCATATCTTAGCTAACTTATATTGTATTATGCATGTATTCTAATATATTATGTAATCTTGGGATACCATAGACACTTAAGCAAATGTTTTGACATATCATATCGACCCATGTATATATATTATTTGGAACAACCATAGACACTCTATATGCAGTAATGTTGGAGTTAGCTATACAGGGTTGAAGTTGATTCCAAAAATATATATACTTTGAGTTGTGATCTAGACTGAGACGTATATACACTAGGTCGTGGATTGATTCAAGATAATATATATCGATTTATTTCTGTACATCTAACTGTGGACAATTAGTTGTAGGTTACTAACGAGGACAGTTGACTTAATACACTCAAATCTTTAAAACATAATAAAAATGGTTGTAATTATATTTTGATCATACTTTGATATATATGTACATATTTGTATAGGTTCGTGAATCGATCCGTGGCCAAGTCTTATTTCCGAGGAAGGAAATATATGTGAAAGTGAGTTATAGTCCCACTTTTAAAATCTAATATTTTTGGGATGAGAATACATGCAGGTTTTATAAATGATTTACAAAATAGACACAAGTACGTGAAACTACATTCTATGGTCGAATTATCGAAATTGAATATGCCCCTTTTTATTAAGTCTGGTAATCTAAGAATTAGGGAACAGACACCCTAATTAACGCGAATCCTAAAGATAGATCTATTGGGCCTAACAAACCCCATCCAAAGTACCAGATGCTTTAGTACTTCGAAATTTATATCATATCGGAAGGGTGTCCCGGAATGATGGGGATATTCTTATATATGCATCTTGTTAATGTCGGTTACCAGGTGTTCACCATATGAATGATTTTTATCTCTATGTATGGGATGTGTATTGAAATATGAAATCTTGTGGTCTATTGTTACGATTTGATATATATATAGGTTAAACCTATAACTCACCAACATTTTTGTTGACATTTAAAGCATGTTTATTCTCAGGTGAATACTAAGAGCTTCCACTGTTGCATATTAAAATAAGGACAAGATTTGGAGTCCATGTTTGTATGATATTGTGTAAAAACTGCATTCAAGAAACATATGTCGATGTAATATATTTCTATTGTAAACCATTATGTAATGGTCGTGTGTAAACAGTATATTTTAGATTATCATTATTTGATAATCTACGTAATGTTATTAAAACTTTTATTGATAAAATAAATGTTACGGTTGTTTTCAAAATGAATGCAGTTTTTGAAAAATGTCTCATATAGAGGTCAAAACCTCGCAACGAAATCAATTAATATGGAACGTTTATAATCAATATGAACGGGACATTTCAGTATTGTAGGGGGGTGAATACAATTCTCTTTTATTAACTTAAGAGTTAAACATAATTTAGTATTCAAGCAAGTAAATTAAATAGAGTCAAGGGTAATTTTTCAACGGTTATTCTTTATTGATTAAATCACAAAGAATTACAACTATCCTTGGCGGAATAATAGTTGGTTGATACAGATTTACCTAAGTATAGCTACAGAGTATGTTCTATGCTATTACACATTTTGGACTCTAAATAAACAAACCCACACCACTAGCTTTTACAATAGTAGATACAACAATTTATAGTAGTCCTATTATCCGTGTAATGGTTCTATTGTCCACCGGTACATAGGATGTCTGTACTTGTGGGAACAACTGCATCAGAAGCGTGCTCTCCTCTTTCCTCTTTGGTAGCTATTTGCAGGAACACCCCAATTCGGTTTGGCACCACTATTTGTTTAAACAAATAGAATGTTGTGTTCCCTAGGCATTGATAAAGTATAACACATGTCTGCATATGCGTTAAACTTTTGCATTCCCATGTGATCTTGTAAGGTCACTTGTCAGCCGCCGACGCGTGTCCTTTTCTGTTCAACTTTGTCTTTGACTTCTGTTGAATAGTACAATTGATGTAGACCACTCAGGAAACCACTATGCTTGTAATAGAGCATAGCTATCTTGTGTAGTAAGCTGCAATCCAGCTGTGCTGGTTCTTCATTGCTGAGACACTTGATATTCTTGAATTACTGGGTATACATCATGTGCTGATTGAAGACTACTGTCTATCTTGTGCTGGTAGACTAAGCAACAAACTAACACTTCGACACATCAATATTTGCTGTCTATACATGAACAAACTTGTGATGGCTGCACATAATATTTTAGTGCAAATAAATTACAGTTTTGTCATAATTAAATCCTTAATTATTTTAGGGACTCAACAATCTCCCCCTATTTGATGATGACAAAACCTATGACATTAAGAGAAAACACTAAAGCCAGCACTAAGGGACTTAATGAAAAATAGGCAGTAAGTTTGTCCCTTTTTGGTTTGTTTTGGGATCTTTTGCTAAGTTATCAATATCTTGTAAAATGATATGATTTTGAAGATAAACTCATTTCATTTTCATTACAGCTGAGTATATACAGACATTTACAAAATAGTGTAATGAAAAATGGAAATAACAAAAGATACAATTATATCACTAGAAGGCTATCTGTCTTTATCTTTATCTTTGTCTTTTTCATCTTCAGACAGCTCTTCTTCTTTCACTTTGAGGGCTACCCAGGCTTCAGGAAACAAGTAAGGCACCTCAGCAGGGTCGAATACTAGAATCTGAGTAGGTAGAATGATGGGATCTCTTCTGTGTGGGCCTTCACCAGTAGTTTTCTTACCTTTAGGCTTTTGAGAAAGAACGTCTTCTACATTCACTACTGGTGCATTCCCATACTTTACTGCTTTGTTGAAGAGCTCTTGAAGTTCAGGTTTTTGTATATCTTTGATACCACTTTTACATTTGCCAATAAAGTACTGCAGTATCTCCATCTATTCACTGAACCCTAAGTTTCTCAGTTCAGTGTAGTCTATTCTTTCCTGAACATTACCTTTCCTGCTGATAGAGAAAGCCCTTTTTGTGCCTTTGTGTACCTTGATGATCTTACTAGGATTTGATCTCCTGGTTAGCACATCACCATATTTGCTCCTATAGTAATGATCAGATAACTCTATTGTTCGTTCAGTTTCTATAGGAGCAGCAGCAGGTGCTTTCTCAGCAGCTTCCAGTTCATCGAATGCCTTGTCATGTTCCTTTACAATGGCTTGGGCTAACTTGAGGGACTCAGCCTCTTGTTTTCTGTCAGCAGCCAACTTAACTTCTTCTTCCTGAAGCCTCAACCTCTCAACATATTCGGCATCAGCATCCTCCCTTCTTTGCTTTTCAAGTTGAACACTCAAAAGATAATCATTAGCAGTAATGTTGAGGGATTTTGCTGTAGCAATCAACTGTCTGCCTTCATCAGGAGTCATGGCATCATCGTATTGCTTTAGATCCATGTCTAGCTGTAGAGCCTCATAAAAGAGAGCTTTCTCGGCATCAGTATGTAGCCATTAACCACTGTTGTATAGATAAACACCAACTTCAATGCCGAATTCCAACGCATTGATATAGAATTGCTAATCAAGTGGATGGTACAGCAATCTAATGTGGCGTATCCTTTCAGGTATAGCTTATGCTCGTTGTTCAAGCAGTTCTGGAATAGTGATCTCCAGACTGTAAGCCTCTCTTTCGTCTGGATTCATCTTTCTTATGTCTAGCTCACCCTGTGCAGCTGGATCATCTTCCCAAGTAGAGTGTTTATCATGACGTTTTGGGGAAGATGGAGGATACATACGTGATTCTGCTATGCCAGAAGAACCCACTAAATAAAAGTTAATACATTCATCCAGTGTCATGTCAAAGTAAGCAAGAGTCCGGGCAAGAATAGGTGATTGAATAAATGTTGAATTGCCTCTGCCCCAGACTGTGAAGTTAGCAGCATCAACAGAATCAGCATCTTTGTTATCACCCAGCTCATCCACCTTTGCTGGGTCTTTATCTCTTGTTACACCCAGCCGCACACTTCTGGCTGGGTCTTCACTCACAGTACTCCTTGCTGTATCTTCAGTACCAGCTGATTGATTAGTATCAGCTGGTACAACTGCCAAAGTATCTTCAACAGCTGCCTCAAATAAGGGCTCTTTCCTTAGGGGCTGATTGTCCCTAGGGGCAGATTTTACCCTTTGTTTATCAATTGGCATGGGTTCTGCTGATGGTTCTTGTGTTGATACTAGTTCTTGTGGAGGCAGATAGGGAGTAATAGCAAGATACTCCCCTTAAACGCCATCATCAAGATCAAGGTTGATAGTTTCTGCTGGCTGGAATTGTGTAGCTGGCTGAGCAGTGGATGCAGATCGAGAGGATTGGCTGGCTTCTAATATGGCATCCAGCCAATTCATGAATACATCATGTGACGACCCGGAAATTTCCAACCAAATTTAGACTTAATCTCTATATGATTTCGACACGATAAGCAAAGTCTGTAATATAGAGTCTCGAAAATTTTGGAAACTATTTCATGATATCATTTGACCATCGAATGTTTTCGACGATTCACGAACAATTAATTGTAAATAGATATGTGTGTATGTATATATAAATAATAATTCGAAATATAATTTGAAGTATTTTATGTTGTTGTTATAAAAAAATTAATAAAATAAAAATAAGATATTATAATAATTATTATTTAAAATATATCTATATATATAAATAAAGTATATTAAAAATAAATATTAAATGATTGTAAAACTCATTTGTCATCTTGATAGTTATTAATTAAGTTAAAAATGAACTTATGTGATTTTAAAGTAAACGGATCCGAAAATGAGTTTTATAAATTATAGGCTTATTTAAAATATATTTAGGAACTAATTGTTGAATTTTAAAACTTTTTATATTTTACTTAGGGTTGGGAGTGAATAATTAATGTAATTTTTATTTGGTAGTTACTGACTGAATTCTATATCATAATTGTGATGACCCGGGAATTTCCGACTAAATTAAAACTTAATCTTTATATGATTCAGACACGATAAGCAAAGTCTGTAATATTGAAATCCCAAAAACTTTGAACTGTGTCCATGCATTCATTTACCCTTCGACTACTCTCGACGATTCACGAACAGATGTGTAAATAAATATGTAAATATTATGTATAAACGAATTCTATACATAAGAAATATTATGTATATATATATATATATATATATATATATATATATATATATATATATATATATATATATATATATATAGATTAAGGAATCAATAAGTTATATAACAGATAGTAATATATTTGTAATATTAATTTTATTACCATTAACTTCACTATTATTATCACTATTTGTATCATTAATATTACTATATAAGATTTATATATAAAACATGAAATATACAACTATTATTATTAATATTAGTATTATTATCATTATTGAATCTACTATTATTATTATTATTATCTGTTTCATTAATATTAGATATTAAAATTGGTATAATTGATGTTACTATGATTCTTTATATACCTAAAATACAGATATATAGATATACATGAAACTAAACATAAGGAATTATATTATCAAAATTACTAATATTATTATTTTCAAAATATTAGAATTGATACATGAAAGTTGTTATATTATTATTTATTACTAAAGATTTTTTTTAGCATTATTAATATTATTATTTTATCTTTATAAGTATCATTACCATTATTTTTTAAAACCATTACTTTTATAAATATTCTTAGAAAAATGATACCAAATATTAATTGTATCATTAATCACATTATTATTAACATTATTATTAATAATTATTAATAACTTAATAAAATTTATCATTTTGGGTTATTACTAATATCGTCATATAATTATCATTTTTTTTACTATCATAATAATAATGGTTAACATAAATGTTATTAATTAGTAATACTATTATAACTAAGGTATTATTAATTATTAGAAACAATAAAGTATATAAATTACATATAAAATAAAAAGGGTACATTCCAATCCACATTCCAAACTGTGTAATATTTACTTATTTATTTATATTTTTTTATGTCTGATGTGATTATAAATCATTGTCAAACACAATTATAATTATAAATAAGTAAATAATCAAGATGGAAACAAAAATAATTGATATTAGAATCTATCGTACGAAATTTTGGTTACCTTTCATTTTCTACTTTTATATTTTTGGATTGTTCAGTTTGGATTGGTCCTGCACGTTATGACTTACCTATCTTCTGTAATCAATCAAAGAGGAGTTATACAAATTTTTTTATTTTTATTTTTTTCTTCCCTTCGTGGTCTCTGTATCCATTTTTTTTGCCAAAATCATAAATCGATTCAATTAACAAAATCTATAAATGTGAAATCGTTAGGAATCATCTATATCAACTATCTGTAAGATTTCAACTTTTAATTTCTTCATTTGATTCCTAATTTTCGAAGTTAAACTTTTGGTTTGCAAAAGTCAAACTGTGTTCAACAATTAAATTCGAGTTTTCTGTTATAAATCAAATTAAAATGATGAATTGGAAAGTTTATATGAACGATATACAACATATTTCATGTTGTAATGTTTGCTTAAAACGAAATCAAAATCAAAAACAAAAATTTTTTTTTTAAAAAAGTGCAGCGACGGCTGCTATGATCTTTTTTTTTTTTTTTTTTGTTAATACCATTAACAATAATCACGATTAGTTGTTTTGTTTTGTGTTTGATATTAAGTCCAAATATGTTTGTGTAATTCGCGGATTAAGATTTGATTTAAGGTTGATTTAAACTCATTGATAAAGAAGATGAACTCTGTAAGTTAAGAGTTAAAAGAAAATTAGTTTGGAGTATAATCAGAAAATCTAAAATGGTGGAGTGGTCTTGAGTGTTGCGGGTTAACTTGTGGTCACGGGTTCAAGTCTCAGAAGGGACAATTCTTTTTAGACGAAATTTCTCAAGGGTATACACAATTACTTTTTAGCTCTATTATTATTATTATTATTATTATTATTATTATTATTATTATTATTATTATTATTATTATTATTATTATTATTATTATTATTATTATTATTATTATTATTATTATTATTGTTATTATTATTGTTATGTTATTATTATCATTATTATTATTATTATCATTGTTATTATAGATTATTATTGTTATTATTATTGTTATTATTATTATTGATTGAAATTATTATTATGTATTTGTATTATTAAGAAAGTGATGCAAATAATTATTATTTTCACTGATATTGGTATTAGTATCTTTTTTTTATTACTAGTATTATTATCATTAACATAAGTATCATTGTTAATAATATTCTTATTATTATTATTAGTATTAATAATATTAATAAAGTTGTATTCTTATTATTATTATTAGTAAATCATTAATATCAACACTATCATTTTTAAACAAGTAAATATTTTGTACATAAAGTATATTTGTTACATATACTATAATTATATTAGAATTTCATATAACTATAAATATATATCAAACCTATTAATATTATTTATATAAATATATACAAATAACAAATTACCGATTTTTAAATATAACATTAAACAAGTATGTATATAAATATAGATATATTAATATAACTATATAAATATTAACTATTATAAATATATACACAAATTGAACATACATAATATATAAATTAAAGGTATAATAAGTAAATCTGTTCAGTTATGATTATATGTTTTAATATATATATATATACAAATGATATAG
The DNA here is from genome assembly GCF_046630445.1 of Rutidosis leptorrhynchoides. NCBI lineage: Eukaryota > Viridiplantae > Streptophyta > Magnoliopsida > Asterales > Asteraceae > Rutidosis > Rutidosis leptorrhynchoides. Next base: position 160,588,894 of record NC_092337.1, on the reverse strand, counting down.
GTTCGTGAATCCGAGGCCAATCTTGCATTGTTTAATTGTCCAATGTCGTTATATGTATTTTTACTACAAAATACAATACGGTGAGTCTCATTAATCCCTTATTAAATGCTTTCGTAATATATATTTTGGGACTGAGAATACATGCGCTGATTTTATAACTGTTTTACGAAATAGACACAAGTACTTAAAACTGCATTCTATGGTTGGATTATTAAACCGAATATGCCCTTTTTATTAAGTCTAGTAATCTAAGAATTAGGGAACAGACACCCTAATTGACGAAAACTCTAAAGATAGATCTATCGGGCCCAACAAGCCCCATCCAAAGTACCGAATGCTTTAGTACTTCGAAATTTATATCATGTCCGAAGGAGGATCCCGGAATGATGGGGATATTCTTATATGTATATTGTGAATGTCGGTTACCAGGTGTTCAATCCATATGAATGATATTTTTGTCTCTATGCATGGGACGTATGTTTATGAGAAATGAAAATATGAAATCTTGTGGTCTATTAAAAGTTATGAAATGATTATTTATGATAAACTAATGAACTCACCAACCTTTTGGTTAACACTTGAAAGCATGTTTATTATCAGGTACGAAAAAAATCTCCCGCTGTGTATTTGCTCATTTTAGAGATAGTACTTGAAGTCATTCATGACATATTTCAAAAGACGTTGCATTCGAGTCATTGAGTTCATCAAGATTATTATTAAGTCAATTATATTTGGATATATTATGAAATGCTATACATGTCTGTCAACTATTGATGTAATGAAAGTTTGTCTTTTAAAAACGAATGCAATGTTTGTAAAATGTATCATATAGAGGTCAAGTACCTCGCGATGTAATCAACTGTTGTAAATCGTTTATAATCGATATGGACTTCGTCCGAATGGATTAAGACGAGTCTTCACAGTTGGTATCAGAGCGGTGGTCTTAGCGAACCAGGTCTGCATTTGTGTGTCTAACTGATAAGTCGTTAGGATGCATTAGTGAGTCTGGACTTCGACCGTGTCTGCATGTCAAAAGTTTTGCTTATCATCTTGTGTCGAAAATTTCCTGCTTATCATTCTTAGGGAATCACTTGCTTATCATTCTTAATCTAGACATATCTTACTGCCTCGATTGCATGAATAGTGTATAGACAAAATTCATATCTTAGCGTATCTGCTAACTCATATCTTAGCATATCTATTACTGTAAACTTTACCTAACATATTCCGTAGATTCCTCCGTAACTTATGGGATTTTAGTATTATATATGCATATATGTAAATTATGTATTGCAGGGTACTAATCTACATCCTATAATCTATTTCTTATCGAAAATCCTTCATCTGATAGTACGAGATGAATCCCTCAACAAATTCGAATTTCTCGGATTTCGACAGCTATTCCGATATGGAGTTTCACCTAAGCTCCGAAAGCGGTGTTACCAGAATGAATCAATCAATCAGCCATCCCCAATTCATCTGCTGGGTTCGTAGTCGACTTAATCAATGGAGACGCGAAGAAGACGATCCTTTTCACCAACCGAATTTACCTCTTGGCGATGAACCTGAAGCACTTATCAGCGAACCAGTCCGAAACACCATTTTCATCCTCATTCTCCAGATATCTCGCCATGATTATATACTATCTCAAATTCTGGATCTTATTCATCAGCTCGTTCCGACCGACAATCATCCTGGAGTAATGGAAGAAGTCAACGAGCTTCGCGCCTAAGTTATAGCTTTGAAAAATATGGTGCAAAATTTACCAGCTTCAGCAACATCACCGGCACCAACAGTACCATCAGTAACAGCACCAGTACCACCAACAACCCAAGTTTCAACGTCACACGCCTCAACGTCTCATTCGGTACCTCGAATATAATCATCGTTCTACGAATCGTTCTACATAAACTATCTTCGTCCTTCATGGCAATTATGTAATCTTTAATGTTTTAGAGATTATGTACTCTAGTTTTAGCTGTAAATTTGATGAGTTTAATATCACATTGACTCATTAAATCCATGATTATGTCTGAAGAAAATATATAGGTATATATGTTTTCATAAAGATTGTAATTAAAAATTCTTTTGTACAAACTGTTAATGGTGAAAATATTTTAACGGGTAGGTAATACCCGCGGAATATTTAGATTTCATATTAATAAGTTACATTGTACATTCTTCGAATCTGATTCAACAGTCATTTACTATCCTACTTACATCCACAGATATACGTATCTGTTTACCGCAGAATAACCATTTTCATTCAATTTCATATTTGGATTTTGACCTATCACAATCCAACAAGTGGCATAATGAAGAAAACATTTGACAAAATAAAATTTGTTAGAAACAGACAAACTAACTATGAGGAATTTTGTTAAGAATTCACGCTAACAAAATCTTAGCTAACTACTCCTAGCTAACTGTTAATTCCGTATTACATTTATCTATCGCAATTTATCTATCGCAATTTATTTATCGCAATTTATTTATCGCAATTTATTTATCGCAATTTAATTATCGCAATTTACATTCTCGCAATTTTATTTATCGTCATTTAATTTCTGTTATTTATTTTACGCACTTTAAATATCGGGACACGTATACAAGGTTTTGACATATCATATCGACGCATCTATATATATTATTTGGAATCACCATAGACACTCTATATGCAGTAATGATCGAGTTCTCTATACAGGGTTGAGGTTGATTCTCAAATAATATATATACTTTGAGTTGTGATCGAGTCTGAGACGTATACGGGTCACGACACGTATTAATTAATTCGAATATTATATATTAAACTATATATGAATTATTGGACTGTCAACTGTGGACTATCGACTGTGGACTAATAAGATTGGACAATTAAAAATGAATTAAAATATTGATTATAACATATGAAACTAAACAATTCTTCTAGTTTGCCACTTGATTTCATCTTAAATCTCAATTGTATCTTGACGATTACAATCTACGTTCAAACTCTTCAATGATTCTTGAAAACACCTCAAACGTTAGGATGAATCAACCGCACTTCATTAACGGAAGGAAAGATTTATGCATATAGTTATGCACCTGAGAAACTCTCGGCAACTGAGTAAAAGTTTAACACGTAGCCGCGTCAGATCCTTTGACATTTATTAGCAAAAATAACTTTGAGATCCCTTTTTAAAGTAGCCACTTTTGTCACAGCTCCAGCAAGTCAACTTCGACTTTTCATTCGAAGTAGCCTTACTATAATATATACGATTACCCTTTTGATACCGGAGAATTCTTTTATATTCCACTATATTACCAGCAGACGTATCAGCAACCTCGTTGCTCCTTGGCTCAAATCTCTATGACAAATCATTATATTTATTCATTGAAATCCTATCATATACTCATCCGCATCTTGTAACGAAAACTGCCATACCAATTACCGGGATTCAGCAATCAGTACTTTGAAAACTCACAGCATATCTACATCAACAGTTATATGTATAACATTTATCTCTTAGAATTATGATCTTTCATCCTGAAATTCTGAAAAGCACTCAGTCTACAAACCAATACTTTGAATGTTGAAAAAGCTGAATGAAGCAGCAGAAACTGTAAACAACCGTAAACGACCTTAATCATCAGAAGTTTGATGATAAAGAATGGTATGTTGAAAAAGCTCAGAAAAATTGGAACTGAAAAACGGATTGAGCTAACTATAAAGGAAACCAAGGACAAATACAAGGACCATACCCTATATTTAAAGAATCCAAGTAATTCTGGATCCGTTGAAATCTTTAGAGAATATCTTGCTCTGAAGTCATGTTAAAATATTGCGAAAAATTTTTCTTCATCAACCTTCGAACTTAGAAATTCCAAGATATCATCGTATCTTTCATTATAAATATCCTTCATATTTCTGAAGATATTTTCATAACTATTCTTATCTAAAATCATTAATCTCTTCGTGCTATCAGTGTTACATCATATAGAAACTGTTAGTTTCTATATTCTGTAAACTTTCGAGCTTAAAATATGAATGTTATTGAAGTAATGTTGGGAACTGATGCATGAGTTAGTATAATATAATGACACTTGATCAACGTGATTATATTACAGTAAGTTATGCTGAGTTTCTAATGGGACGTGATGATTCACAGATCATAACGTCATCATATGCCATGTCACATAACTCTTTCATTCTACTTAACTCCTGAACAAATCAAGAAAATGTATTCTTGATGGTTCTATCTTCCGTAATGATTGATAAATTCGAAAATCAAATCGTGCTATCACGTTCCTTCCTACTTTGAACATTATAATCATTCAAAACTCTATATCTACAAATTCTGGACCATTATTCGCTTGATTTAAAGTCGGGAAGAGAAAACAAAAGAATGAATCTCCGAAATAGAAATGGGGAGTATAAATCACAACAAATAGGAGAGAGCATTAACTGTGAATGACAATGATTATTAAAGAAAGAAGCAGGGACTTTGAAATTTAAAGGAAAATATAAAGCCCTATAACAACACATAAGTTACAAACCGTGTATATCAATACGTATAGCAACTTAAAGACACGGGAGAATTAAAAACACGATAAACCCAAGGGTATAGTAGAAGTAAATAGATTCTTCTGGTGGAAGGTGGAAAAGAAGAATGACAGATATAAAGGTTAGGAGTATATCGAGAACCAGAACTGGATGGAGCATATTGATGAATGTTTTAAAGTATGAATTGAGGGGGAAAGAATAGAAGGTGTGAGTTGTAAGGAAACGAAGGGGGTGGATTTATAGTGAAATATCCGACAGAGCAATCGAAATAGATTATTGCATTTACTCAAAGGAGATCCTGATTTTCTTAATCGCCAAAGAACCAAATCTTATTTCGAAGATTTTCTAAAAATCCCTTGAATTCCGGAATTCAACCCTGTTTACGTCAAAAGCTAAAGAAAATCTTATTTTCTTCAATTCACACTTTTGCGATAGCTTCATTCGTATTCGTAGAATAATCGAATTATTTTATCATTATTAATCAATGATGATAAACCACTAATTATCAACTCATATTGGGCATGAAAACATTTTTATTGTTAACCATGACCACCTCACTCAAATTTCGGGACGAAATTTCTTTAATGGGTAGGTACTGTGATGACCCGGGAATTTTTGACCAAATTTAAACTTAATCTTTATATGATTCAGACACGATAAGCAAAGTCTGTAATATTGAAATCCCAAAAAATTTGAACTGTGTCCATGCATTCATTTACCCTTCGACTACTCTCGACGATTCACGAACAGATGTGTAAATAAATATGTAAATATTATGTATAAACGAATTCTATACATAAGAAATATTATATATATATATATATATATATATATATATATATATATATATATATATATATATATATATATATATATATATATATATATATATATATATATATATATATATATATATATATATATATATATATATATATATATAAAGGAATCAATAAGTTATATAACAGATAGTAATATATTTGTAATATTAATTTTATTACCATTAACTTCACTATTATTATCACTATTTGTATCATTAATATTACTATATAAGATTTATATATAAAACATGAAATATACAACTATTATTATTAATATTAGTATTATTATCATTATTGAATCTACTGTTATTATTATTATCTGTTTCATTAATATTAGATATTAAAATTGGTATAATTGATGTTACTATGATTCTTTATATACCTAAAATACATATATATATATATATATATAGATATACATGAAACTAAACATAAGGTATTGTATTATCAAAATTACTAATATTATTATTTTCAAAATATTAGAATTGATACATGAAAGTTGTTATATTATTATTTATTACTAAAGATATTTTTTAGCATTATTAATTTTATTATTTTATCTTTATAAGTATCATTACCATTATTTTTTTAAAACCATTACTTTTATAAATATTCTTAGAAAAATGATACCAATTATTAATTGTATCATTAATCACATTATTATTAACATTTTTATTAATAATTATTATTAAAATTATTAATAACTTAATAAAATTTATCATTTTGGGTTATTACTAATATCGTCATATAATTATCATTTTTTTTTACTATCATAATAATAATGGTTAACATAAATGTTATTAATTAGTAATACTATTATAACTAAGGTATTATTAATTATTAGAAACAATAAAGTATATAAATTACATATAAAATAAAAAGGGCACATTCCAATCCACATTCCAAACTGTGTAATATTTACTTATTTATTTATATTTTTTATGTTTGATGTGATTATAAATCATTGTCAAACACAATTATAATTATAAATAAGTAAATAATCAAGATGGAAACAAAAATAATTGATATTAGAATCTATCGTACGAAATTTTGGTTACCTTTCATTTTCTACTTTTATATTTTTGGATTGTTCAATTTGGATTGGTCCTGCACGTTATGACTTACCTATCTTCTGTAATCAATCAAAGAGGAGTTATACAAATTTTTTTATTTTTATTTTTTTCTTCCCTTCGTGGTCTCTGTATCCATTTTTTTGCCAAAATCATAAATCGATTCAATTAACAAAATCTATAAATGTGAAGTCGTTAGGAATCATCTATATCAACTATCTGTAAGATTTCAACTTTTAATTTCTTCATTTGATTCCTAATTTTCGAAGTCAAACTTTTGGTTTGCAAAAGTCAAACTGTGTTCAACAATTAAATTCGAGTTTTCTGTTATAAATCAAATTAAAATGATGAATTGGAAAGTATATATGAATGATATACAACATATTTCATGTTGTAATGTTTGCTTAAAACGAAATCAAAATCAAAAACAAATTTTTTTTTTTAAAAAGTGCAGCGACGGCTGCTATGATCTTTTAATTTTTTTTTTGTTTTGTTAATACCATTAACAATAATCTCGATTAGTTGTTTTGTTTTGTGTTTGATATTAAGTCCAAATATGTTTATGTAATTCGCGGATTAGGATTTGATTTGAGGTTGATTTAAACTCATTGATGAAGAAGATGAACTCTGTAAGTTAAGAGTTAAAAGAAAATTAGTTTGGAGTATAATCAGAAAATCTGAAATGGTGGAGTGGTCTTGAGTGTTGCGGGTTAACTTGTGGTCACGGGTTCGAGTCTCATAAGGGACAATTCTTTTTAGACGAAATTTCTCAAGGGTATACACAATTACTTTTTAGCTCTATTATTATTATTATTATTATTATTATTATTATTATTATTATTATTATTATTATTATTATTATTATTATTATTATTATTATTATTATTATTATTATTATTATTATTATTATTATTATTATTATTATTATTATTGTTATGTTATTATTATCATTATTATTATCATTGTTATTAAGGATTATTATTGTTATTATTATTGTTATTATTATTGATTGAAATTATTATTATGTATTTGTATTATTAAGAAAGTGATGCAAATAATTATTATTTTCACTAATATTGGTATTAGTATCTTTTTTTATTACTAGTATTATTATCATTAACATAAGTATTATTATTAATAATATTCTTATTATTATTATTAGTATTAATAATATTAATAAAGTTGTATTCTTATTATTATTATTAGTAAATCATTAATATCAACACTATCGTTTTTAAACAAATAAATATTTTGTACATAAAGTATATTTGTTACATATACTATAATTATATTAGAATTTAATATAACTATATATATATATCAAACCTATTAATATTATTTATATAAATATATACAAATAAAAAATTACCGATTTTTAAATATAACATTAAACAAGTATGTATATAAATATAGATATATTAATATAACTATATAAATATTAACTATTATAAATATATTCACAAATTGAACATACATAATATATAAATTAAAGGTATAATAAGTAAATCTGTTCAGTTATGATTATATGTTTTAATATATATATATATATATATATATATACAAATGATATAGGTTCGTGAATCCGAGGCCAATCTTGCATTGTTTAATTGTCCAATGTCGTTATATGTATTTTTACTACAAAATACAATACGGTGAGTCTCATTAATCCCTTGTTAAATGCTTTCGCAATATATATTTTGGGACTGAGAATACATGCGCTGCTTTTATAACTGTTTTACGAAATAGACACAAGTACTTAAAACTACATTCTATGGTTGGATTATTAAACCGAATATGCTCCTTTTTATTAAGTCTGGTAATCTAAGAATTAGGGAACAGACACCCTAATTGAAGCGAACTCTAAAGATAGATCTATCGGGCCCAACAAGCCCCATCCAAAGTACCGGATGCTTTAGTACTTCGAAATTTATATCATGTCCGAAGGAGGATCCCGAAATGATGGGGATATTCTTATATGTATATTGTGAATGTCGGTTACCAGGTGTTCAATCCATATGAATGATATTTTTGTCTCTATGCATGGGACGTATGTTTATGAGAAATGAAAATATGAAATCTTGTGGTCTATTAAAAGTTATGAAATGATTATTTATGATAAACTAATGAACTCACCAACCTTTTGGTTGACACTTGAAAGCATGTTTATGCTCAGGTACGAAAGAAATCTTCCGCTGTGTATTTGCTCATTTTAGAGATAGTACTTGGAGTCATTCATGACATATTTCAAAAGACGTTGCATTCGAGTCGTTGAGTTCATCAAGATTATTATTAAGTCAATTATATTTGGATATATTATGAAATGCTATACATGTCTGTCAACTGTCGATGTAATGAAAGTTTGTATTTTAAAAACGAATGCAATGTTTGTAAAATGTATCATATAGAGGTCAAGTACCTCGCGATGTAATCAACTGTTGTAAATCGTTTATAATTGATATGGACTTCGTCCAGATGGATTAAGATGGGTCTTCACAATAATGACTGATATAAATAAAGATAATTACAGTAAAAATTTGGAATTTTCTGAATACTTTTATCCGCCACTGATTAACAACGGAGTACGATATAATATCCGTAATTTTAGCGTCGGCAGAGAAACAGAAAAATTAATCCGTGACTAGATTTAATAATTAATGGAGTCACTGTTTTTGTCACTCTTTACATATATTGCAAAATTACATACATGCATATAATATAGATTCACATATACATCAACTAATCACTTACAACCACTACTACTTTTCCTGACTCCTATTCTGTGATATTAAATCATCAAAAACCACACAAACAGTTGATCATCTATCACATATTTTTCTTTTACTACACCTACTCTCATTAACTTAACCCGCCTTTAAAATCACCAATGAAACCCACTCAAGATAGCCACCTCTAAACCAAACGAACCCTTCACGTTTCATTTTTTTTTCTTACATCTTTCCTTTTGTTTTTCCGTGACAGCCAAAACCCAAAACGAACCACAAACTTCGAATCTATTTCCTTCTTCTTCTCTGTCGTGATCAACCTAACACCGTCGATTATTTCTGTTTCTTTGTTGATCACCACAACTGGCCACTTCCATCCAATCATAACCGCCACCACCGAACGCCTGTACCACCATCATATTAACCACCACCATATCATCATCCCACGTCTATATCTTGTTTTCTCTTTAGATTCAAAAACCATCAACACCAATACAAACAACCATCATCACTACTTATGATATTGGACCCATCACCGTTACCACCACCATTAGGTTACCATCACCGCAATCATATCACCTCCTCCTGGAAACCGTTGTTTGCAATCGTCAATCACCACTCAGAATAAACATAAACCATCACTGCTGCCATGGTTGATCGAACAAGGCTAATGTATAATTTTTTCTTCTTTCCTCTTCTTCCTTATTCGAGATACTTCTGGTTGCTGTTTTATTTCGAACCGTCACCCATCACCATGATAAACAAAGACAATACCGTAGAAGATGATGAAGTGGTAATGAAACATGATGTGATGATGATGGGTATATGGTGATAATGAACGAGGTGAAGTTGATAATGATGATCATGGCGTATGGTGATGATCTGATATGGTTGTTGATAATGAATGAAGATGATGATGGTGAGGAGGTGATATTCGAATGAAGATGATGTTACAAGAATAATGGTGATCGATGATATTGAAGATCATGATGATGATGCGTTATTGAATATATTATGATGATGGTGGTTATATTATGAAGATGTTGACGATGATAGTTAGTTATGATGTTGATGATGGACGATGAATGAAGATGAAGGTTTAAAAAAAAATAAACTGTTTTGTTTACGATATATAGATAAAAACGAGAGTAATTGCAAGAAATTAACACGCAGAGCAATGGTTAAGTGGTGGGTGTGTTAAGCGAGAGGTCTTGCGTTCGAGCCCGGGCAACGGCATTTATTTTTTTAAAGCTTGTTACTCTAAGGTAGCATTTTCATTATAATTATTATTATTATTATTATTATTATTATTATTATTATTATTATTATTATTATTATTATTATTATTATTGTTATTATTATTATTATTATTATTAGTTTTATTGTTATTATTATTATTAGAATTATTAATATTATTATTATCATTATTAATATTAATAGTATCATAATAATTAAAATTATCAAAACTATCTTTTTTATTAAAGTTATCATTTTTATTGAAATTATCATTTGTAGTAAAATTATCATTTTTTTATTATTATTATTATTATCATAAATATTAGTATCATTATTATTATTAGTAAAATCATTATCTTTATAGTTATTATTATTAGTATTATTATTATTATTATTAAAATTAACATTTTTATTTAAAAGTATCATTTTTATCATTAATATTAAATGTATCATTTTTAACCCTATTATCATTATTATTATTTTTATCATTACTAATATTATTTTAGTATTGTTATAAATTTTACAAACAAACGATATATATATATATATATATATATATATATATATATATATATATATATATATATATATATATATATATATATATATATATATATATATATATATATATATATATATATATATATATATATAACATAATAAAAGTAATATTTTTATTTATATTAAAATGAATATATGAAACATATAAGTTATTAATACAAATATCATATCACTAATAAATTTTTATATATATAAATTTGTTCGATTATAATTATGTGTGTTAATATATATATAAATGATATAGGTTCGTGAATCCGTGGCCAACCTTGCATTGTTCAGTTCCGTCGTATGAATATTTTTACTACAAAATATCATATTGTGAGTTCATTTGATTCCGTTTTACTCTTTACATTTTTGGAACTGAGAATACATGCGCTGTTTTATAAATGTTTTACTAAATGCTTTTGAGATACATATTTTTAAACTGAGAATACATGAACTGCTTCTATAAACGTTTGACGAAATAGACAAAAATATTCAAAACTACATTCTATGAGAGAATTATTAAGATTCAGAGGTTCGAATTCTATGGGATTGTATTATCGACCATCGGTGAGATGATTTTGTCATTGCACTACGCATTAGCTACCGAAATGGTTCGATTTGGTAGTTAGTAACGGTGAGATGATTTTGCATTGCACTACGCACTAGCTACCGTTTTAGCTATCATCGGTGAGATGATTTTGCATTGCACTACGCACTAGCTACCGATGTATTGTATTGTATTGTATTCGATTTAGTAGTTAGTAACGGTGAGATGATTTTGCATTGCACTACGCACTAGCTACCGTTTTAACTACCCTTGGTGAGATGATTTTGCATTGCACTATGCACTAGCTACCGTCTTCCGCTGTGCATTAGCTCATTTTAAGGATATTACTTGGAGTCATTCATGGCATATTTTGAAAGACGTTGCATTCGAGTCGTTGAGTTCATCAAGATTATTATTAAGTCAAATATAGTTGGATGTATTATGAAATGGTATGCATGCCATCAACTTTAAATGTAAAGAAAGTTTGTCTTTTAAAAATGAATGCAATGTTTGAAAAATGTATCATATAGAGGTCAAATACCTCGCGATGAAATCAACTATTGTGAATCGTTTATAATGTATATGAACGGGGCATTTCAGTTGGTATCAGAGTGGTGGTCTTAGCGAACCAGGTCATGCATTAGTGTGTCTAACGGATAGTTATTTAGATGCATTAGTGGGTCTGGACTTCGACCGTGTCTACATGTCAAAAGTTTTGCTTATCATTTAGTGTCAAAAATTATTTGCTTATCATCCTTATAGTCTAGACACGTCTTACTACCTCTATTGCATAGACAGTGTATAGATAAATTCATATCTTAGCATATCTGTTATTGTTACCTTTGCTTGACAGCTTTCGTAGATTCCTCCGTAACTTATGGGATTTTAGTATTATATATGCATATGTAAATTATGTATTGCAGGGTACTAATCTACATCCTGTAATCTATTTCTTATCGAAAATGCTTCATCTGATCATTCAAGATGAATCCCTCAACCAGTGCGAGTCCCTCAGATTTCGATAGCTATTCTGATAGTTATTCCGACAGCTATTCCGACATGGATATTCACCTAAGCTCCAAAACCAGTGTAAATGAAATGAATCAACCAACTAGTCATCTTCAATTTTGGATGAATTGGGGATGGGTTACACTGTACATTCTTCGAATCTGATTCAACGGTTATTTAGTATCCTACTTACATCCACAGATATACGAATCCCTTCACCACAGAATAACCAATTTCATTCAATTTCATATTTGGATTTTGACTTATCAGAATCCAACAAGTGGCATAATGAAGAAAACAATTGACAAAATAAAATTTGTTAGAAACAAATAAATTAACTATGTGAAATTTTGTTAAGAATCCACGCTAAAAAATTCCTAGCTAACTGTTAATTCCTTATTACAATTTATTTATCGCAATTTTAATTCTCGCAATTTTATTTATCGTCATTTAATTTCTGTTATTTATTTTACGCACTTTATTTATCGTCATTTAAATACTGTTATTTACGCATTTTAAATATCGGGACACGTATACAATGTTTTGACATATCATATCGACGCATCTATATATATTATTTGGAATAACCATAGACACTCTATATACGGTAATGATCGAGTTAGCTATACAGGGTTGAGGTTGATTCTAAAATAATATATATACTTTGAGTTGTGATCGAGTCTGAGACATGTATATAATGGGTCACGACACGTATTAATTAATTCGAATATTATATATTAAACTATATATGAATTGTTGAACTACTAATTGTGGACTACTAACTGTGGACTAATAACATTGGATAATTAAAATGAATTAAAATATTGATTATAACATATAAAACTAAACATTTCTTCAAGTTTGCCACTTGATTTCACCTTAAACCTCATTTGTATCTTGACGATTACAATCTGCGTTCAAACCTTTCATAATTCTTGAAAACACCTCCATCGAGAGGATGATCCAACTACATGTTATCTACGGAAGGAAAGATTTATGCATATAGTTATGCACATGAAAAACTCTCGGAGACTGAGTAAACGTTTAAAACGTAGCTGTGCTAATTCCTTTATCGTTATTATTACCGAAAATAACTTTGCAACTCCTGTTCGAGATAGCCAGTTTTGTCACAGCTCCAGCAAGTCAACTTTGACTTTTCGTTCGAAACAACCTTATTATAACCTTGATATATAAGTTTGCTTTTCGTCATCGTTAATAGGGAACCGTTTATATTCCACCACATTAGCAGTAAACTTACCAGCAACTTTATTGATCTTTGACTTTCTGAAAAATCATTATATTCATTGAAACCATACTCATCCGCATCTTGAAACGATAATTACCATACTAAATACCGGGAGGCATCAATCGATAATCTCGAATTTCTCAGCAATTCAACTATTGTGGTTATTCCTCTGGTTGGTTCTCCATGGGTGGTGATTGTTCATGTTTTTGTTCTTGGTCTGCCATTGATGAAATTATTGAAGATGAATGTATGAAAAATTTGAAGATTTGTGAATTTAGAGAGAAAAGTGTGTTTTGGAAAGGTAAATCAAAGAGTTAATAATCGAAGGTTATTATGTGAAATGGATTGCCTTATTTAACCTTTCAGATTGTTGGAAAAAGTGCAGGAGAAAGAAAATGGCAACTGTCATCTGCAGGCGTGTGGACAGATGTGACATACTGGCACGTTTTTGAGGGGACAAAGACTGTTGAAATGACGTTTAATCGGCTTGAACACTCATACCTCCCATTAAGCATTAAATGTAGCAGTTTTCAATTCAAAATGAAGTTAAAAACCATAAAATAAATTTTGTATTTAATACAAAAATTCTTTGTTACATTTAATATATCATGAATTTAATTTTAAATCATTGGGAGTAAATGAGTTTCAGATTTAAGGTATCATTTAAGTGTTATGAGCTATTTATTATTTCATTTCAAACATTTGAATAACCATGACATAAAAGACCTTGTTGTGCTGATTGTTTGACATGTAGGCAGTAAGGAAAGAATTTGTGACTTACTGGTTTGCCCTACATATTGTAGAACCAACACACCAACAAAGTTGTCTTTTATTTTAGAGTTCAAGCATACCCAGCTCAGAGATGAGATAGTTAAAAGGTTTCTCATCTAAGGGCTTAGTGAAGAGATCTGCTAACTGCTGGTCTGTTGAAATAAAATGTAGCTCCACATCTCCTTTCTGAACATGATCCCTTATGAAGTGATATTGAACGTCAATGTGCTTCGTCCTAGAGTGCATCACATGATTGTTGGTAATAGCAATAGCAATAGCACTTGTGTTGTCACAGTAGATCGGAGTTTTTGTAACATGAACACCATAGTCCTTCAGCTGGCTTTGCATCCATAGTACTTGAGCAGTACAGCTACCAGCAGAAACGTATTCTGCCCCAGCAGTAGATGTGGACACAGTATTTTTCTTTTTGCTCGTCCAGCTGACTAGCCTACCACCCAGTAACTGGCAACCACCAGTAGTACTTTTCATGTCTATCTTACACCCTGCAAAGTCAGCATCTGAATATCCAATTAGCTCAAAATCCTGGTCTTTGGGATACCAAAGACCACGTTTAGCAGTACCTTTCAGATACCTAAATATCCTCTTTACTGCTAACAAGTGTGACTCTTTAGGATCAGCTTGATATCTGGCACAGAGACATGTGGCAAACATAATATCTGGTCTGCTGGCTGTGAGATAAAGTAGGGATACAACATGTAGGACAAACCAGTAAGTCACAAATTCTTTGATTACTGCCTACATGTCAAACACTCAGCACAACAAGGTCTTTTATATCATGGTTATTCAGTGTCTAAAATGAAATAATAAATAGCTCACAACATTAAATGATACCTTAACACAGAAACTCATTTACTCCCAATGATTTAAAATTAAATTCATGACATCTTAAATGTAACAAAGAATTTTTTTATTTAATACAAACTTTATTCTATGGTCTTTAACTTCATTTTGAATTAAAACCTGCTGCATTTAATGCTTAATGGGAGGTATGAGTGTTCAAGCTGATAATACGTCATGTCAACAGTCTGTGTCACCTGGAAAATGTGCCAGTCTGTCACATCTGCCCATGCGCTTGCAGATGACAGTTGCCATTTTTCTCTCTCCTGCACTTTTTCCACCAATATGAAAGGTTAAATAAGGCGATCCATTTCTCATACTAACCTTCAGTTATTAACTCTTCAATTTACCTTTCAGCAACACACACTCTTCTCTCTAAATCCCCAAATTTTCAAATCATTCATACATTCATCTTCAACAAAATCATCAATGGAAGACCACCCATCGAGAACCAACCGGAGGAACAAAAACAATAGCAACAACAACCAGAACAACAACCTCCATCAGTCATAGAGGAACAGGTTGAACAAGGCCCATTGTTCAATCTTTATCAGACCCTTGTTAAGGCTTCTAACGCACCTGCACATGATCTCATTCGCCTATCAAGAGGCAATGATGCACATGCTCTCTCTATCCCCAAGTCTAAAGCCAACATAGGCTATGAGGCTTTGATCGATTATATCAGGTGATGCCCTTTGGCGAGATCCATCACCGGAGTTCCTTCTCGACTTTATCCAGCTTGTTTAGCCAGATTCTGGTACACTGCCACCATGGCCACCACTCAACAGAATGCTCTATGTATTCGTGGCATGGTTATTGAAACCCTAACCTGCTCTATCACCGCTAACACTATTCGACGGGCTCTTCAATTTCCTGGTGGTCCATTTGTTAATTCACAGACAAGCGATGATTTCAGGAGGGAAGTGCTGGAAACGATTGGATATGCTGGTCCAATTGCTCATACGCCATTAAGGAAGAACATGCCACTGCTGTGGTACTACTTCTTTGGACTGCTGACCCAGTGTATCAGCCAAAAGTCCGGTAGCTTCGATCAATGCTCAGACTTTGAGCTCAAAGTTGGTCATGGTTTGCTGTTCGACGGGAACATTGATTATGCAGCTCTCAGGTTAAGGGAAATGGTGATTGCACCTAAAAGAACACATTTAATCCCCTTTCCAAGGTTCTTGAGCCTTGTGTTTGAAAACAAGCTGGGTGATGCTTACTAGCAGATTGCTGATGAATCATTTGACCTGCCTTTAAAGCAAGGGGGATGTCGAAAGATAAACCAACTGCTCCATATGCTGCCTTGACGCCAGCAATGCTTGAGTATCTACCTGCTCAAGGTGGAGTTGCCCAATCGACTGCCTCTGGTGTTGCACCAGCTGAGGGGGAGGGACCTCAGCGTAAGTTAGCTGTTAAAAGGAAGAAGCCAGCTGCCTCAACTAGAACAGCCACCGTCTCACATACTGCTAAAGTAGTAGTTGTATTAGAATCTAGTGCTCTCTGATAATAAAGAACAGCCCTAGTCTTATATACTGACTACCCACTTCTAGTATTAAAATCCGTTGCTTATATATTTCTTGGTAACATGAAAATCCAAACAAGCTAAAGCTGGCTCCAGGAAAGCCACAGGAGAGATTGCCCTAGTCTCAACTGCTGCTTCTAAAAAGAAGGATGCTATGGAAGCTAGTGCGTCTCTAGACCAAACAGCAGAAATCTCTAACTTAATTAACACTATTTTAACTACTGACTTGAAAAATGAAAGTGGAGTTAAAAGTAAAACCTTGACTCCCAAGCTGACTGGTTTAAAACTAGTGTTAAGAAGAGTAGCATCCCATACTCTTCTATCCAGGCACTTCCACGTTTTTCAAAATTATCCTTCAAGAAATATCCTCTGCTGACAGTACAACCAGCAGAGAACATAACGGACCCCCAAAGCAGACTTGAGTTGGCTCCTCATCGTGTTGAATTAACTCAGGCTACTGCATCACCCAAATGTTACTTGGATCATGATAAGAGTCACACACCTACATCATTACTAGCCAGAACTCTTACATAATCTGGGTCAACATGTGTAGCAAATGAGTCAGCACAGTCACAGCTGCACTTACAGACAACTTACTCTGTCTCAATCAAAGGGCTGACTAAATCACCAGTCTGTCCCCAGAGACCAACAACAGATGCAATTGTTGAGTCAAATTAATTTGGTTCTACAGTTGTTAACATAAAATGTTCTTTTGTTTCAATTCTTAGCAGGGTAGATGAACAGGTAGAGGGGGAGCAAGATGTAACAACCCGCCAAAATTTCCATTGACGTGGTATGTTATCTCTGGTCCCATTGCGAGGTATTGACCTCTAAATGATGCACAGTGTTGATTTTGAATGCAGAGTCTTTCAAATTATCCATGAATGACTCGTTGTAATGTTGCTTTCAATTAGCAAATACACAGCGGAAGCATTATGTAATACCTGAGAATAAACATGCTAAAAAGTGTTAACCAAAAGGTTGGTGAGTTAATAGGTTTATTAAAATAATGATTTCAGTAAGAGTAATAGATCACAAGATTTAATAAAAGTCGATATATCATGTATATCAAAAGTATGCCATGAGCGTATAATATCAAACTAAACGATTGTACCCCGAGACAATACATATGTAAATGTCGAGATCATTATTATACAACCAATTGACCTGAGGTTAATGGCTCGGGAAGTTACTCCCAATAACGCTATTTATAATAATTCCGTTTGCCACTTTATCATCTAGCAATTAATGATATTACAAAGCAGGGATTTGTATGTTTCAAATGAGCATAATATAAATACTCATGTTGGTCGCATAATAAGTTTGTACTTGTGTCTATCATATATGAAAATAGTGCATCTATTCTCAGCCCAAAAATATATAAAAAGGGGAGCTATGAAAACTCACGATACTGTTTTTCGTAGTAATTATGCATATGATGGCACTGAACACGTGCAGAGTTGGCCTCATATTCACGAACCTATATATCAGTTATATATATTAAAACATATACTCGTAATCGAACAAGTTTATATATATTATTTGAATTGTTATATATTTCTATAAATATATAATTATATATATATTCTATATATAAGTATTTATTCGATAAAATAATATTAATAATGATAATGAATAAAGAGTTGTATTATTTTGTAATAATATTAATAATAATACTAGTAGTAAAAATGATAATAATCATAATAATACTTAAAATCATAATTTCTATTTAATAATTATAATAATAATAATGATAGTAATAATGATAGTAATATTGATAATAACAATAATCTTAATAATAATAATAATAATAATAACAATAATAATAATAATAATAATAATAATAATAATAATAATAATAATAATAATATTAATATTAATAATATTAATAATAATAATAATAATATTAATAATAATAATAATGATAGTAAAAATAATAAAAATAATTATAATAATAATAATTATTATAATAATTATTATAATAATAATTTTTAAGAATGAAAACTACCTTCAAAAGCTTTTCTAAAAAAAATGTCACGAACCGGGCTCGAACCCAAGACCTCTCGAATAACACAACAACACCCAAACCATTCAGCCGTTTTCATTTTTCTGATTAAAACAGAACTCAATTTAATTTATCTTGTTTTCTTTTCTGTTTTTATTTCTCTTCTTTTTCACACGAACAATCGACCAGAAACCCAAACGAATTCTTAATAGCTAATTAATGTTTGAATTATATCATGATATTGAAACAGAAACGTACTGGAAGTGATTGATTGCAATTAACAGAAAAAAATAAACTGGAAACAGAAGCTCGATGAACTCGAATTCAAATTTTAAAATTGTGATCGTTTTAGACAAAGATTATAACATGAAAAAGGTTTTAAATCATCAATAGAAACTTTTTGAATCCTTAATTTCAATAGAATCATCAAAACGATTTCGAATTTTTGGATAAACACATCGTTTAACTTTTTGATTTTCAACTTTGACTCCGAAATTGGAACTCGATTCAAGGAATTGGATTCTGAAACTTTGCAGTTAGTTTAAGTAAAAGATTCTTAACACTTCTGCACTTTTAGATTTTTAAAAACAATTCGAAATCAAGCTTTTGGAAAAATGAGTCAAGAACAGGGTGTTCGACATTTTTCGTGAATTTTTCTTGTTAAATTTGATTAAATTTGAAAACTGTAACAAGTATTTGTGTTTTAGTTGATACTGTAATGTTGAATGTATTCAGATACAAATGAAATTGATCGTTTTATATGAAGGTTTTTCGTATGCCCGAGAGACATATTAAATTAATGTGGCTAATATGTTTTGATCCAAGTCGGGTCATACCCAATAACAAGCTTACCAACACTTTATATGTATTTATTTTAACGGTTGGATTGTTAAATAAATACGCGACACTTGAACTTTAGAAAATCGGTTTTCTAAATTACAATCACTTGAGATAAATTATTTGGATAATTTATATATGATGTGGATTTAATTATTTATAGGTTTAAATAATTATGTTATGTTATATTTTATAAAATGGTTTATAAAATTATTGCAAGTAACAAATACATATTAGTTTTATACAAGTTTTTTTTTTATATAAAATTTGTTACAAGTTTTATAAAAACACTCTTGTTATAAAATAATAGATGGTGGGCAGATTTTGTAGCTCCAAGAAAGTCTATCCCATGCTTATTTTGTTGCTTTCCATAACACACCTCCATATAGACATGTCCCTTGACTAGTAGCAAGTAACACATGCAATTAAATCAAGTAAACCAACAAAAGAAACTGCATTCTGCTGCTGCATTCAGCCGTGGGCTGTTTGGGACCAAAAGGGGTTCTCAAGTTCATCTTTGAAAGCTTGATTTCAAGTGTCAAAAATCCTAACCAATGTACTAAGTGTTGGTGTCAAGTTTGGGGTATAATCTCTTGAGGTTTCATGCTTTTGGAACTCCATTCATCATCATCTTTCTTGGTACTTGCTGTCCAGATTTTAAGGTTCTAATAAGGTGGTTTTCTAGCTTGGTTAGTAAGGTTATAAGGTACCAAAGTCTAGCCAAGATTAAGGGTGATATTGGAGAAGTATAAGCTTGGTGTTTTCATCTTCAAATCCATCATTCTTGGAAGTAAATAACCTCCTAACTTGGAGAAGGTATAACATCTAAACTTGTCTTATTTGTAAGCATGATTTCAAGACTTGATATTACATGGAATTCAATTGATAAAATGGTTTAACATATACACTTGTTTATATTTGAAATAATGCTTCCGCTTGACTTTATACTCATGAAATTGGTTTTGTGATTTGATAAACTTTATGAACTTGTTGTTATGTTGAATTCCATCAATGGTATCAAGAGCCGAAGTCTATGAAATATGCTTCTTGAATATGGTCTTTAAAACCCACCAACTTTGCATTTTATTAACATGCATGAAAGTAGAATGCAAAATTGATGGATTTTGGGTGGGTTTGTTGGATGGCCGAATTTAAAAGGTTCCAAATGGGTTTTGGAACTTGCCTTTTGGTCATATTTTGTTCATATGTTGTTGTTCACAATCATAGCCAAGACCTTGTGGTTGAATGAATGTTTGTTTGGTTGATTTGTCAATTTCAATATGGTTGTAATTATTCATTAAATTGGTTTGTAATAATATTCATTTGGTTATGTAATTTATTTTATATTTGGTATGTAAAATAGATTAGGTTGTATTTTCATTTTCTAGACAAAATGTATTAGGATATATTTTGTAAAATGATGAAGATGATGAAGACTTGAAGAACACAAGAAGAAGCATTTGGATGCAAGATTAAGTGGGAGATTTTAAAATCTTCTACTTTGTGTTATTACCCTTAACCGGTGGCATTTGTTTTCGGCTAAACAAATGTCTACCAAAAATGGCTTGATTGTGAACATATGATTTTGCATGCGTGGTTGTTTTGTATGATTATGTGGAGTGTATGTTTGTATGCTACAAGTTAATCACACAAGTTAACAACAAACTAAAATGGCAATTTAAATTGGTTAAAATTGACATTATTAACGACATGCAAAACGTCAATTTAAATGGTTAAATTAAAAACGGCTAAAAGGACATTTATAATCGGTTATTAAGAACATGATAAGGATCATACATATAAAATGGTTTATATCAAAGTAATAAAATGGCTTTATTACATAACATGAAAATGGATTTTCAAATAAACCATACGCTAAATGCATGTTGGTGTATGGTGTAAATGTTTTCCTAAACTAGAATTAACGAAAACTCAAAATCCCTTATTAACAAGGCAAACAAGTTAAATGCCATCCTATTGTGTGACACTTAAAAGTATTAGGGAACTCATGATGGGATAAAGGTCACCTAACCATTATGAGCAAACTAATATGATTAAGGTAAATTTCGCATGCTTGTGGGATAAAGGTCACCTAACCACATGTATGTTAAATTTACAAGTCTATACAAGTAGGACGACTTGATTTGGGAATCATGAACTTAGGGTCACCGAAGCATGAGGAACAAATAGGCGTTGATGGGATAAATATGCCATGCAAAAGGATTGCATGATCCCATACTCTAGAAGTTGCAAATGGATTGCAATTGTCATTTATTGACTACCTAGCTAAATCAAATTGCGGGATAAAGGTCACCTAACCGAGATTTGGTTTACCGTTGGATTCTAGAATTTAATAATTCAATTTGATTTAAAGGGTATTGAATGTTAAATTAAAATCGATACTTAAACGAACTTTGTTAATTTTGTAGATGGCCGCCAAT
The DNA here is from genome assembly GCF_046630445.1 of Rutidosis leptorrhynchoides. Taxonomy (NCBI): domain Eukaryota; kingdom Viridiplantae; phylum Streptophyta; class Magnoliopsida; order Asterales; family Asteraceae; genus Rutidosis; species Rutidosis leptorrhynchoides. Next base: position 160,566,717 of record NC_092337.1, on the reverse strand, counting down.
AACAACAACAACATTCCAAACGCACCACTTAACCTAAACCACCTATCATTAAGGTCTCTCTTAGAGAAAGACAAACTCAACCATACCAACTTTATGGATTGGTTCCGCAATCTTCGGATTGTCCTCAAACAAGAGGATAAAGCGTATGTACTTGAGGACCCCATTCCCGATCAACCGGATGAGGATGATGAGGAAGCAATGGCCTTTTACGATAAGTATTGCCGCGACTCCCTTCAAGTCTCATGCCTAATGCTTGGGACTATGATTCCCGAACTCCAAAAGGATTTCGAGCATCATAGTGCATACGACATGATAACGCAATTGAAGGAGTTGTTCCTTCAACAAGCGCGTGTCGAGCGCTTCGAAACGGTTCGGGCGCTACATGCTTGTCGTATGGACGATACCCAATCGGTTTCATCTTATGTACTTAAGATGAAAAGCCTTATCGATCGTGCTAACCGTCTTAACCTAAACATTTCCAATGAGTTAGCCACCGATCTTATCCTTAACTCCCTATCAAAAAGGTTTGATCAATTTGTAATTAATTACAATATGAATGGGATGGATAAGAGCATAGGTGAGCTTCACGGTATGCTTAGAACGGCGGAAACTAGCATGGGTAAAAGGGCTTTACCCGTGTTAACAATCGATCAAGGTAGATCCAAAGGTAAGACCTCTAAGCCAAAGGTGGCTAAGAGAAAAGGACCCGCCTATCAAGGCAAAGGGAAGGGGAAGATGGTTACCCCAACCATCAACAAGAATAAGAAGCAAAAGGTAGCCGAGAAGGCAAACCCCAAGGAAGACCCATGTTTCGGTTGCGGTGAGATGGGTCATTGGAAACGAAACTGTCCGGTTTATCTTAAGGAGTTGAAGGACAAGAGGGATGCAGGGCAAACCTCAGGTAATATATATATGGTATATATAGAGCTTAGTATTACTTCTTCTAATACATGGGTATTAGACACTGGATGTGGAACTCACATTTGCAATTCATTGCAGGGGTTCAAAAGAAGTAGCAAGCAAACGGGAACATCAAGTCTCTACATGGGTAATGGAGCCAAAGTGCAAGTGAAGGCTCAAGGAGACTTTGTGTTAAAACTTCCAAGTGGCTTGGAACTTATTTTGAATGATGTTTTGTATGCACCCGACTTATGTCGAAACATTATTTCTGTTTCCCGTTTGAAACAATGTGGTTTTAATCCTAATTTTGTTAATGATGATATCCACTTTTATTTAGATAATGTATTCTATTTCAAGGCTTCACCTTCAAATGGAATTTATGAATTGGTTCACGATGACACATTATCTAGTAGCTCAATGTACCATACAAGCACCAAGAAACTCAAAAGGGATTTGAGTGATTCCTACTTATGGCATTGTCGCCTTGGTCACATAAACAAGAACCGAATGCATACACTTCAAAGGAATGGACTTTTGAAATCAAATGAAATGGATTCGTTTGATGTATGTGAATCTTGTTTACAAGGCAAGATGACTAAAGCACCTTTCAAAGGGACCTATGAAAGGGCTAAAGATTTATTGGGATTAATACATTCGGATGTATGTGGACCCTTTAAACCCATGACTAGGAATGGTGAAAGATACTTTGTTACTTTCATTGATGACTTTAGTCGTTTCGGATATGTCTACTTATTAAGACACAAGGACGAAACGTTTGAAGCATTCAAAGAATATCAAAACGAAGTACAAAATCAACTCAATAGGACAATTAAGGTACTTCGTACCGATAGAGGAGGTGAATACCTAAGCGATGCCTTCCAAGATCATCTTAGGAGTTGTGGGATTATCTCACAACTTACTCCACCCGGAACACCCCAACTTAATGGAGTTTCCGAAAGGAGGAACCGAACCCTAATGGATATGGTTCGATCTATGATGGCAAGAAGCTCGTTGCATCTATCGTTTTGGGGTTATTGTCTAAGCTCCGCGGCTCGTATTTTAAATATGGCCCCAACCAAGAAAGTGGAACGAACTCCTCACGAGATGTGGTTTGGTAAACCTCCATCTCTATCATACTTAAAGGTATGGGGATGTGAAGCTTATCCTAAGCGTTATGTCCCTAATAAGTTGAATGCTCGATCCACGAAGTGTATCTTCATAGGATATCCCAAGGATGATATGGGATACTATTTTTATGATCCATCCGAGCAGAATGTATTTGTTGCTCGGAAGGCGGAATTCCTTGAAACTAAGTTCCTAATGGAAGGAAATAGTGAAAGGAAGATAGATCTTGAAGAGGTTCAAGATCAAGTAGATGATACACAATTGGTTGACACTAGCACTCAACATGAAAATGTTGATAGTGATCAAATGGATGATCAAAATACACAAGACATTCGTAGATCTGGTAGGATTAGCAATCCTCCTGAGAGATATGGGTTTCTCATAGATGGTTGCTATACCGTTGATTTGGATGAACCAACAAACTACCAAGATGCTTTATCAAGGATTGATAAAGATAAATGGCAGGAAGCCATGAACGCCGAGATGCAATCCATGTATGAAAACCAAGTGTGGGAACTTGTTGAGCAACCTCCTAGCTCTAAGCTAGTTGATTGCAAATGGCTTTTCAAAATGAAAACCGACATACATGGAAACTTGGATACATATAAAGCTAGACTTGTTGCAAAAAGTTTTCACTCAAACTCAAGGGGTTGATTATGATGAAACTTTCTCGCCTGTGGCAATGCTAAAGTCTATTAGGATATTATTTGCCATTGCTGCTCACTACGACTATGAAATATGGCAAATGGATGTCAAAACTGCTTTCCTAAATGGATATCTTATGGAAGATGTCTATATGGTCCAGCCTGAAGGTTTTGTTGATCCAAAATATCCTAAAAGTGTATGCAAGTTAAAGAAGTCAATCTACGGATTGAAACAAGCATCTAGAATGTGGAATCATCGTTTTAATGAGGAAGCCGAGAAATTTAGCTTCATTAAAAATGGTGATGAAGCTTGTGTATATAAGAAAGCTAGTGGGAGCACTATCATGTTCCTTGTACTATATGTGGATGATATATTATTATTTGGGAATGATATTACCACAATGCAAGGAGTCAAAACTTGGCTAAAGAGTTGCTTCTCCATTAAGGATCTTGGAGATGCACAATATATATTGGGGATAGGGATCTATAGGAATAGATCCAAGAGATTGATAGGTTTAAGTCAAAGTACATACATTGATAAAATCTTGAAAAGGTTCAAGATGGAAAACTCTAAGAGAGGTTTGGTACCTATTCAAAAGGGAACCGTTCTCAGTTCATCTCAGTGTCCTGCTACGAAAGATGAACAAGAGAGAATGAAGAAAGTCCCATACGCATCTGCTATTGGGTCTATCATGTATGCAATGATATGTACTAGACCGGATGTGTCATGCGCTCTAAGCTTGACAAGTAGATACCAGAACAACCCAGGAAACAGTCATTGGATTGCTGTTAAAAGCATATTGAAATACCTTAGGAGGACTAAGGATATGTTTCTAATATATGGGTCTGGTGAGGAGGAACTCGCTGTAAAAGGTTACGTGGACGCTAGTTTCCAAACTGATCGAGATGACTCTCGATCACAATCCGGTTATGTCTTCATGTTGAATGGTGGTGCGGTCTCTTGGAAGAGTTCGAAACAGGAGGTTGTTGCGTTATCCACTACAGAGTCGGAGTACATTGCCGCCTCACTGGCAGCTCAGGAGGCTGCATGGATGAAGAAATTCATCGACGACTTAGGAGTGGTCCCTTCCATTCAGGACCCTCTTGAGATCTTTTGTGACAACGAGGGTGCGATTGCTCAAATCAAGGAACCTCGTGCTCATCAAAAGACTCGTCACATTGAGCGGAGATTCAACTACATCAGGGATGAGGTTGAAAAGGGAAAGATATGTATTCACAAAGTTCACACAGATCAAAATGTTGCGGATCCACTCACGAAGCTTTTACATGGGCCAAAACATGAGGGACATGTTTGTGCATTAGGGCTTCGATATTCTAGTGATTGGATGTGATTTATTTTATGTATTGTACCGGAACGAAATTATTCAAACTCATTAATATAACTATGGTGTTAATTTATTTGAGTTATGTTCCTATTTTGCATATTTCATCCATGAATAAGCAATTATTCTAAATTCCGTAGTCGATCACATTTGTGGGAACAAGTGTGAGGTTTAGACTATTATGAACTCGGATTGGTATACATTCGTAGGTTGAATGTGGGGCAAGGTTGCAACCAAGGTTCATAGATATTTGTGGGAAACAAATATTGGAAGACCCGCTCTCAAGATTTACTGTATGGAGCCTTTGTGGTTGATCACATGTAATCTTGAGTAAAGGCGAATATCATCGTATCCTCTGACCTGAGATACATACTGGGTCCTGATATTCACTGAGTATTATGCCTTGATTCTTTCCTTCGCTATTCTGAAATATGGTAGTACATAAGGAAGAGCTCAGGTATAATACAACGTGTATATATAGGACGTATGTAGTCAAGATGGAATTTGTCCCTCTTATTCGTTGAGAGTCAGATGTCTAAGGCCTGATAAAGTTAAATCTAAAAGAGAGTGATCGCTCTGTATCTCTTGGAATTAACATGACATCTAGGACAAAAGGATATAATGAAAGATTCACCTATATATCAGTTCGAGTAGGGAGCTCGAAAGGGATGATGTTATTGAATGGCACAAAGTCATAACATATTATGGGTGATGGACGGTGTGTTAGGCTGTATCCATCACTTGCATTAATTTCTTATGTTTTCTCGTGCAAGTGGGAGATTGAAGGTTTTTCGTATGCCCGAGAGACATATTAAATTAATGTGGCTAATATGTTTTGATCCAAGTCGGGTCATACCCAATAACAAGCTTACCAACACTTTATATGTATTTATTTTAACGGTTGGATTGTTAAATAAATACGCGACACTTGAACTTTAGAAAATCGGTTTTCTAAATTACAATCACTTGAGATAAATTATTTGGATAATTTATATATGATGTGGATTTAATTATTTATAGGTTTAAATAATTATGTTATGTTATATTTTATAAAATGGTTTATAAAATTATTGCAAGTAACAAATACATATTAGTTTTATACAAGTTTTTTTTTATATAAAATTTGTTACAAGTTTTATAAAAACACTCTTGTTATAAAATAATAGACGGTGGGCAGATTTTGTAGCTCCAAGAAAGTCTATCCCATGCTTATTTTGTTGCTTTCCATAACACACCTCCATATAGACATGTCCCTTGACTAGTAGCAAGTAACACATGCAATTAAATCAAGTAAACCAACAAAAGAAACTGCATTCTGCTGCTGCATTCAGCCGTGGGCTGTTTGGGACCAAAAGGGGTTCTCAAGTTCATCTTTGAAAGCTTGATTTCAAGTGTCAAAAATCCTAACCAATGTACTAAGTGTTGGTGTCAAGTTTGGGGTATAATCTCTTGAGGTTTCATGCTTTTGGAACTCCATTCATCATCATCTTTCTTGGTACTTGCTGTCCAGATTTTAAGGTTCTAATAAGGTGGTTTTCTAGCTTGGTTAGTAAGGTTATAAGGTACCAAAGTCTAGCCAAGATTAAGGGTGATATTGGAGAAGTATAAGCTTGGTGTTTTCATCTTCAAATCCATCATTCTTGGAAGTAAATAACCTCCTAACTTGGAGAAGGTATAACATCTAAACTTGTCTTATTTGTAAGCATGATTTCAAGATTTGATATTACATGGAATTCAATTGATAAAATGGTTTAACATATACACTTGTTTATATTTGAAATAATGCTTCCGCTTGACTTTATACTCATGAAATTGGTTTTGTGATTTGATAAACTTTATGAACTTGTTGTTATGTTGAATTCCATCATTATAATGCTAGATTAGGTCGACAGGTTCAATTACAGACAAAATAGAAAGAAAAAAATTATTAAAAGTAGATTACTTAAAAAAAATTAAAAAGCAGATTTAGATCAAATAATGCAGATTACGGTTAGTTTAAAAAAATCAAAAGTAGTTCACAATTTTAGAAAAAAAATTAAAAGCAGATTTATATATACAGTACATTGTTTTTGACTTTTTTTTTAATTAATGTTAATAATTAATAATTATATTAATAATAATAATACTAATTAATAATATTATATTAATAATAATAATAATAATAATAATATTGATAAGATACTAATAATAATAATAAACTTAAAAATAATGATAATTTTAATAAGTTTAATAATAATTAATAATAATGATAATAATAATAATAATAAAAATGATAATAATAATAATAATAATAATAATAATATTAATGATAATAATAATAATAATAATAATAATAATAATAATAATAATAATAATAATAATAATAATAATAATAATAATAATAATAATAATAATAATAATAATAATAATAATATTAATAACAAGGTTAATGATAATTATTAATAATAATGTTGATAATAATAACAATATTATTAATAATAAGTTATATTAATTTATCAATAATGATATTTATAATAATTTTAATAATTTTAGTAAAAGTGATAATACTAATAATATTAATAATATATTAGTAATTATACTAATGATAATGATAATTAATAATAATAATAATAATAATAATAATATTATTATACTGATAATAATAATGATTGTAGTTCATATATATATATATATATATATATATATATATATATATATATATATATATATATATATATACACACACACACATATATATTTACATATCTTTTTATAACCAGTTGTTCGTGAATCGTCGGAAACAGTCGAAGGATAATTGAATCCATATAAATAGTAAAAAAAATTTAGACTCAGTTTAACTGACTTTGATTACCGTGTCAGAATCACATAAGGATTAAGTTTGAATTTAGTCAAAAATTTTCGGGTTGTCATAGTACCTACCCGTTAAAAGAAATTTCGTTCCGAAATTTAGTTGTTGCCATCAGTCAGCATTGTTTGTAAACAGGTGAGGATATTTTCATTTTATTTGGTCTTCACGTTCCCAAGTATACTCGGGGCCTTTCGTGAATTCCAACGGATAGAATATTATTTTGTTTCAAGCGTTTAAATCTTATGATCCATAAATTCTACAGGTTCTTCTACGAAGTGCATTTTATTATTAATGCGGAGGTCATTCAAGGGAATAACACGAGTGTCATTGATTAGGTTTTCTCAAAAAGGATTGATGATGTTTTACAAGTCATTTCAGTAAATTGAATACATGAAATGTATTATGAATAGTATTGAGCTCATTTAAACCTTGAGCATTTATGCCGCAATATTAGGGTAGACAAAATAGAGAGAAGTTCATGAAAATCACAATCATGAAATTTGATAGAGATCGTCATTGTTGACAACAAGAATATTTTAATGATGAATATGAGTTGAAAAATAGAGTTTTATCACCTTTGAATAATATGGATAAAACGATTCGATTATAGGAAGAGTATCAACGAAGCTATCGTAAAAGATTGAAATGAAGAAATATCTGTTTGCCTTAACTTTTTGAAATAGTTATAGTCGTTTTCTGAAATTCAAGGGATTTAAAAAAAATATTGGTAATCTGTATAAGATTTGATTCTCTAGTAATTAAGAAAATTAGGATTTTCTTTGACTAAATTCGTAATCTGCCTCGATTACTATGTCTGATATTTTCACTATAAATTAACCTCTTTCGTTTCATTATTTTCACCACTCCTATACTTTCTTCCCTAATTCTCATTTCCAAAAGATTGTGAAAATGCTCCACCCATTTCTTATCCTGGATATTTTTCTGACTATCGCTTCAGTCATCCTTCTTTTTCATCTACCACCGGAGGAATTTGTTTACTTCTACTATTACCTTGGGGTTATAGTGTTTTTTAATACTCCTGTGTCTTTATATTGCTATACGCATTGATATACACGGTTTTTAATTTATGTGTTGTTTTCGTTCATATTCATATTCCGAAGCTCCATGTTTTTGTTTATCTTCCCATTTCTAAGTAAAGCAATTAAGACGTCTCGAATTCGTAGATCAAATCTTTAAATTTCAAATGATCATGGCTAACGTTCTAAGAAGGAAATGGTAATAGTACGATCTGACTTGTTAAATTATCAAAAAATCCGAGAAAGATAGGACTATCAAAAATATATTTTCTTGATATGATTAGAGGTTAAGTATAATGAAAGAGTTATGTATCATGCAACATGATGATTGTAAGGTCTGTGAGTCATCATGTTCCATTAAAAATTTAGCATGACTTACTGTAATATAATCACGTTGATCAGGCGTCATTATATTATATTAACTCATGCTTTATTTCCCAATACTACTTCAAAAACATTCATATTTTAAATTCGAATTTTTCAGAATTTAGAAATTAAAAAAGTTTCCTTTTTGATATAATACAAATAGCACGAGGAGATAAGTGATTTCTGACAAAAATAATTATGAAGATATCTTCAGAATATCGAGGATATTTATTTTTAAAAATACGATGATATCTTAGAATTTCTAAGATTGAAAGATGATAAATAAGATTTTTTCGCAAAGGTTTAGAGTAAGGAGCAAGGTATTTGCTAAAGATCTCAGCAAATACTGAATCATTTGGATTCTTGAAGGTAGGTTTAGTCATTGTAATTTGTCCGCAGCCTCCTTCATGGTTTACTCAATCCTTTTTTCAGTACAAAATTTTCTCATTTTCTGAGCTTTTTCAACACACTGTTCTTTATCATCAAACTATCGACTGTTAAGTTCGTTTACAGTTTTTGCTGCTTCATCAGCTTTTTCAAAATTCCAAGAACTGATTTGTAAACTGGGGTGCTTTTCGTAAATTCATAATTGATGTACACAAGTTCAGGAGATAGACGTTATATGAATATGTCTTAACTGCTGATGTAGAACTGCTGTGAAATTTAAAAATAATGGTTGATGCTCCCTGGTATTTGGTATGGCAATTATTGTTACAAGATGCAGATGAGTATATGATAGGGTTTCACTGAAGAAATATAGTAATTTTTCAGAGAGGCTTAAGTCACAGAGTAATGAAGTTACTGGTACGTTTACTGTTAATGTGGTGGAATATAAAAGGTTCCCCGGTAACAAAAACGTATATGTCAAGATTATAATTGTAAGACCCAAATATTTATTGTACATAATGTATTTATGGTGTACGATGCGTGTATGAAGTGTACGAGACATGTACGTGTTGCTTGCTCGAACATCGAAGAAAACTGGACGTTGTTTGGAGTCACAAGGTGTGTACGTACCTTTTTGACTCCAAATAAAGTTTGTGTTGATGTTTCAAAGCCTTACCATTAGAAAGAAAATCTTATTACGTTTCCAACGATATTTGATTCATCGAAAACGGAGTTACGGTCAAAAAGTTATGGCCAAAACAAGTTTGCTGAAGTTCAGATGAAACAGGCAAATGCCGCGGCGCGACCAGAATGGCCACGGCGCGACAAATGCCTATTTTGAGGGTCAGAAAGCTTAAAAAAGTGATCTAAAACCACCCTTTGGGCCACGGCGCGACAAATCTGCTCCGCGGCGCGACAATAGGCACGTTCTGGTACTTTTCAGCCTTTTAATGAGTTAAATGAGGGGCAAAGTTGGTATTTCACATATGGACGGGTCTTTGGCCATAAAACTGATCCCAATCTTATCTAAACCTCATTTCCTTCTCTTTTCTTCCCTCCCACTCACACCCCAAACCCTAGAGAGAGAGTAAAGGGTTTAGAGAGAGAAAGCTCGAATCGGGGATGAAGAAGAGTGATTCGGGTCGGGTCTCAAGAGTTAAAGTTGTTCTCCTCGTTCACGGCTACGTTGTGATAGTGATGGTAAGTTCTAACTCCGAAATTCATCTTTATGATTTGATATTCAAGTTAGGGTTTTTTTATCTTTTTAGTTGTAAAACCCATTTAGATGATGAAGTGGGTTTATGGAAGCTAGTTATTGTTGATACATGGCGGGTTTTGGGTTGATTGACGTTTTGGCCATGATTAGGCTTTGGTTTTGGGTGTAATCACTTAGTTTAGTGATTTTGGAAGCGTTGGAACCCTTTTTGGGTGTATTTGAGTTGACTAATTTTGAAATGGGTCAAAATTAGGGTTTATGTGTCAAAATGGGTTTCGAGTGATGAAATTATGAGTTTGGGGCTTGCGTATGTTGGTTAAACGTTAGAACACTTGTGTTGACTTGGTTTTTGGGTGTAAACCCTAATTTAGGTCAAAACGGGTCAAATGGGTATTTCGGGACAAGTAAGCTTGATTCGGTGTCAAATTAAGTTTTAAGTCAGGTTTTGGTAAATCAAGTAGGTAAATACTTGATTTAAGTGTTAGTGGTTGTCTTGAAAATATAATCACTAGTCGTTAGTGATTTTGGGGCGTTTTATGACTTTGGTCAAAATGAGCAATTTGAATTGGGTCAAAATTGAGGATGACACTAATTTGGATTAATTGGATGTTAAACGCTTTTGTTAAGTGTTAAATGATGCTTTTGATGTAATTACTCGCGAGAAGTGATTTTAGGTTAAAATTTAGTGTTTTAGCAATAAAGTCAAACTTGGTCAACCATGGAATGGGTTTTGTGTAAAATAAGAGCGAGTATGCGTTTAGAGGTTAAAGTTGACCTATTTGGGTATTTCGGGAACGCGGGAACTAGTCTCGTTAGTTTTGGACCTTCGAGTAGCGTTAAAAGTGCAAAAGGGTGTATTTTGCACTTGTTGTTCATTTGGGCGGGTCGAGAGTCCAAATGGGATTGTATGTTGATTATGTGTATACCTATATGCGTATTATAGGTAAAATCTTGCTCGGTTGCATGTGGTGAAGATTTCGCGCATGGTTTGTAATGCTCGAGTTCACGAGGTGAGTGGAATAATTATATGCGTAGGTATATAATATATTTATTTGTGGTAGCGTGAGATGTGAAGTGTCGAGGTGTTAAGACACCACGTTTCACGTGACGAGTGAAGCATCGAGGTGTTTAGATGCCACTCGAGGTGAAGCATCGAGGTGTTAAGATGCCACCTAGGAGTGAAGTGTCGAGGTGTTAAGACGCCACTCCATGTTAAAGGGTGAAGTGTCGAGGTGTTAAGACGCCACCCGAGGGTGAAGTATCGAGGTGTTAAGATGCCACCCGGGGGTTAGTGATACGAGGTGCTAAGTACACTAATGGATGTTATGAACACCAATGGGAAATTCGAGTACCATCCCTTGTACGATTGGTTAACCATGGTTATTGTGTTGTAGCGTAAGCATATTATATTTGTTCATATTATATATGCTTTTGTTATGCTAGCTTGATTATTGGAGGTTATAGCTTGTAATTGTGATGATAAGCTAATTGTGTTGCTAGCATGTATGCGGTATGTGAGTAAGTGTTTGCAAGTAGGTATATTATATATGTATGTGTATAATTATTGCATTCACTAAGCCCCGGCTTACCCCTCTCGTTGTTTACCTTTTTACAGGTATTGTGATTATGAAGCTAGCTAGTTGTAGACTAGATGCTTAGGAACGCTTGGGCTTGACGGGGTAGCTTTTGGATATTTAGACGCGGATGGGGGATTTGGTAGTCCCCGGGATTATGCTCTTGGTATTGGGTTGGGTTATTGAGTCTTAACCCGTATTTCTTGTGATCGGGTCATTATTATAAATGATTTTGTAAAGTGTAATTTGTGTGCCAAGGGTCATGATAGATTGTTAAACGTATCATTATGATGTTATGTTTCGATTAAAACATAGTTGAAAATGTATTATATTAATGGGACCTAACTAAAAATAAAAAATAAAAAAAATAATGTACTCCGTTTTTAGTTAAACGGATTTGGGTTGTTACAAGTGGTATCAGAGCATAGTCTAAGGGAATTAGGTGACCTTGGAATAGGTGCCTAGTCTTAGACTTTTTGGCGGTTATGTATTACTTGCGGGACTTGTAGGAGTACGGGTCGGATTGAGATTTGTTAGTGCCTTAGAGTAGGTGACTAACTAGGACTAGTGCTTGTCCAATGTGGGATTATGTGGGGCCCTATTTCATGTGTAAATTAGTGCCTTAGATCGCTAGTGCCTAATGTAAGTAGGCAAACTTGGACGTTGTTTTAGTGATAGTCACCTAGGTTGTAGGTTGACTTGTTGTTGTGGTATACTTGTGTACGTTTATTATTATTGTATATTGGTGTATATATACAGGTATCTTTTGGTGCGGTGTCCTAGGGACGAATCTATTGGAGAGATTCGCATGTTTGGCTGTTTGAGTGATCAAGTTCACGGTAAGGACTTGGGTCATTCGGGTACTAGGAGTTATCGCGTGTTATTTTATGTGAATGTTGCATCAGTCCGGGAAAGTACCTTGCATGACCATGTGAAAATGGTAAGGTACGCATTTGTAATAGTGACCGATCACCATTATTACGAAACTATATTTTGACACCAAGCATGACATGACAAGTACCGAACGGAGGAAACGTGGCATGGTTGGGGTAGAACGGGACGTGTTAGGAATCTTTTATTGGTTCCTAGGATATAGTGGTCTCGAGTGATGTGCTTGTTGTCACGTCGAGTTCTTTACGAGTCAGGAAGTGTTACGCTGGATTCGGTTAGCTAAGGTGAGTGAGCAACTCACGAGTTTGGCGCGTGCTTAGTTACCCTAAGTAGTGGGTGTACTGCTGAGAATGTTATTGGTTTTAGTTACCTATCGTAACTAGGATGACCGATTTACGTGTGCGTGTGTGCGGCGAAGACTTGAATTCCGTAATGGAATGCAATAAGTCTAATGATTGTAGTTTTGAGTTACACTCGGTAGAGTGTGTGGTTAGAGAATCGTGTTGGGATTCTTGTTGTGAGTCGCCTTGGAATTGGCGAATTGTGGAGTCTTTGGGTCGTTAAACTCATGGGAGTGGGACCCGTATGATGGTGATTGCGTTAGTGCGTTAGTGCGTTATGGATTATAGGGTAACATTCCTAACGGAATATCCCTTGTAGTAGTGGTGTTATCGAGATGTAGAAGGGTGTAAGACTTGGTGTTCCCGAGCATCTCTTTAGTGTTAGATGAAGGGTTTCGCGAGGCTATATCGTTTGGCCTTGTGGACTATTGCGGGTAGAGTGTGATCGCTAGGAATTTTCGATAAGACGATAAACCGTAAGGTTTGCCGGGTAGGTATGACTGCGGGTCATTATTATTGAGAGATGGGTGACATCGGGTGTATGGAACCTAAAGATCGGGTTTCTACAAATTCAGTTGATTGTGGTGGGAGTCTGCATGACACGGCGTCAGGTGCCTTCTTATACCTGCTAGTGTAATGTTCAACTCTGGTGATGGTGTGATCACTTTGTGCTTAGGGTGCCTGTGAGATACCCTTTGGAAGCATCGAAGATTTTAAATAGTGATCGACGGGTGATAGTAAATCGACGGTTGCGAAGGTTCAAGTTTAGGAGCAATGCAGTAAATACTTCTTATGAAGTGGCAGATGAGCGAATCTGGTTGCTCTTATGTGATGGACGAGTAAGGATGACCGGTGAGCCGGTGATGGGCTTAATGGTTGATTAGGTCGAAGGTTATGATGAAGCGTTGATATTGCGGTCGATGCAATTATTGTGTCGGATTGGTCACTCTTCCCCATGAGAGTGAGTAATTGTTGATAATGGTTCGTTGCGTAGAAGGTCGGGTGATCTCGACTGAGATGCACGAATGATTTATCGGAGTGACGTATGCTTAGGCATAGAGACGTATGTGGGACTTTGGTAGAGTTCGATTTGCGAACGGTTAAGGCAGTCGATTGTGATTTGTGGTATGAAGGTGCGAAGTCATCGCGTGTACGACATCTCTGGTAATTTTGTATGACAGCTCTGAGAGCCTAAAGTGAATTTGCAGTGATTCGGTGTTTACGATCAATGATGAGAATGATCACGTATGTTGCAAAATGGTAATTCCGCGGGGTGTTATCATCTTGGAGGTGAGAATGTGAAGATGAATCCTAAGTGGGGGAGTTTTTACTGCCGAGGAATCTCCGGTGGTGTTAGATCAAGTGAAGCGTAAGTCTTCTTGTATAAGGTGGTCGTGCAGTACCAAGTGCGGTATGGGACCAAGTGTGAAGTTAGAGATCACGGACGTGAGAGAATGTAACTGTCATTGCGGGTGCTCTCGTGATGTAAAATTGGGTTGGTGCGAAACCCGGATAGTGCTGTTGAGTAGGTACGAGTTCGATTTCGGTATGGATACTGTATTTTCCCTTTCGGGAAACGTGATTGTGGATATTATCGGTGGATTATTCCACTTTATGGATGATTGTGGGGCGGGGAGTTCTATTTCCGATTGTCTCACATAGAGACACGCGGGTTTTGTTTGTTTGCGAGGGTGCATTCCCTAGTGATGCGACCCGTTAGCCGCATTGAAATGTCGAAACCATCCTTAACGGACGGTCTAGGTTGGAGGATTCACCTGACATTGGTGAATACTTTTGGAGGTCGCGTGACAAATTGCGAATTGTTGGGATGATAATTCGCTATTGACAGGATTCTAGTACACAAATAGTTTCCATGCTAGTGATAGGAAGCCGTATTGTATGGATGTGTTGTTGGGTTTAGGGGAGAAACCCTGTGTCGAGTGTTGATATTTTGTCTAACTTGTGGTGTATTATTGTCGTCCTGGATTAATTCAGAGACGGAAGGTGGTGTGCGGATCCATTCATGGGAAAGTTTGTATCCCTAGTGTGATTGGTTGGTGATACCGAAATTTCTTCGTTGAAGGAATGACCCGGTTGTGGAGACGAGGGGAGTTGGTTCTTGAATCGGAGAACATTCATGATTAAACGGTTGAGTGTAAATTTATGAACCGGTGAAGCACGGAGTTTTAACGCAGCATGAATCCTTCTCGATTTGGATTAATGCAAGACTTAGGTCACAGCGTAGTGGACCTAGTAGATCGCGTTGGGTGATATAGTTAAGGATGTAGCTTGTTGCGAGTTATAGCCGAGAGAACTTGAAGGGATGTTAAGTGGTAAGTGTTATTCGTAAGGATTTACTTTTACTCGGTCTTCGTCGTTTTGGATGTTGACCTTATTGTAGGACGTTGCTACTATTGGCATTGTACTTGTTAAGGGTATACCAAAGGGGTGATATCTCGGTACGAGATTGGTTGAGTTCTTCCCGATGTGAGGGATTGAGCAAGTTTCTAGTGCTCGGATTCGTGGATTTGGTAAATCGCGGATGGAGATTAAGTTGAAAGGGGGTGATTCATCGGAAGGGTCGCTTAAGTGCGGTGTAAGATCTTCGTGTTGCGGGAAATTTCGTAGACTTCGAGTTCGAAAGTACGTCGAAGGACCATAGGATGTAGGTCCGGATGGGTTAAGTGACGAAGATCACGAGGACGTGATCGAGTTTAAGTGGGGGAGAGTTGTAAGACCTAAATATTTATTGTACATAATGTATTTATGGTGTACGATGCGTGTATGAAGTGTACGAGACATGTACGTGTTGCTTGCTCGAACATCGAAGAAAACTGGATGTTGTTTGGAGTCACAAGGTGTGTACGTACCTTTTTGACCCCAAATAAAGTTTGTGTTGATGTTTCAAAGCCTTACCATTGGAAAGAAAATCTTATTACGTTTCCAACGATATTTGATTCATCGAAAACGGAGTTACGGTCAAAAAGTTATGGCCAAAACAAGTTTGCTGAAGTTCAGATGAAACAGGCAAATGCTGCGGCGCGACCAGAATGGCCACGGCGCGACAAATGCCTATTTTGAGGGTCAGAAAGCTTAAAAAAAGTGATCTAAAACCACCCTTTGGGCCACGGCGCGACAAATCTGCTCCGCGGCGCGACAATAGGCACGTTCTGGTACTTTTCAGCCTTTTAATGAGTTAAATGAGGGGCAAAGTTGGTATTTCACATATGGACGGGTCTTTGGCCATAAAACTGATCCCAATCTTATCTAAACCTCATTTCCTTCTCTTTTCTTCCCTCCCACTCACACCCCAAACCCTCGAGAGAGAGTAAAGGGTTTAGAGAGAGAAAGCTCGAATCGGGGATGAAGAAGAGTGATTCGGGTCGGGTCTCAAGAGTTAAAGTTGTTCTCCTCGTTCACGGCTACGTTGTGATAGTGATGGTAAGTTCTAACTCCGAAATTCATCTTTATGATTTGATATTCAAGTTAGGGTTTTTTTAGCTTTTTAGTTGTAAAACCCATTTAGATGATGAAGTGGGTTTATGGAAGCTAGTTATTGTTGATACATGGCGGGTTTTGGGTTGATTGACGTTTTGGCCATGATTAGGCTTTGGTTTTAGGTGTAATCACTTAGTTTAGTGATTTTGGAAGCGTTGGAACCCTTTTTGGGTGTATTTGAGTTGACTAATTTTGAAATGGGTCAAAATTAGGGTTTATGTGTCAAAATGGGTTTCGAGTGATGAAATTATGAGTTTGGGGCTTGCGTATGTTGGTTAAACGTTAGAACACTTGTGTTGACTTGGTTTTTGGGTGTAAACCCTAATTTAGGTCAAAACGGGTCAAATGGGTATTTCGGGACAAGTAAGCTTGATTCGGTGTCAAATTAAGTTTTAAGTCAGGTTTTGGTAAATCAAGTAGGTAAATACTTGATTTAAGTGTTAGTGGTTGTCTTGGAAATATAATCACTAGTCGTTAGTGATTTTGGGGCGTTTTATGACTTTGGTCAAAATGAGCAATTTGAATTGGGTCAAAATTGAGGATGACACTAATTTGGATTAATTGGATGTTAAACGCTTTTGTTAAGTGTTAAATGATGGTTTTGATGTAATTACTCGCGAGAAGTGATTTTAGGTTAAAATTTGGTGTTTTAGCAATAAAGTCAAACTTGGTCAACCATGGAATGGGTTTTGTGTAAAATACGAGCGAGTATGCGTTTGGAGGTTAAAGTTGACCTATTTGGGTATTTCGGGAACGCGGGAACTAGTCTCGTTAGTTTTGGACCTTCGAGTAGCGTTAAAAGTGCAAAAGGGTGTATTTTGCACTTGTTGTTCATTTGGGCGGGTCGAGAGTCCAAATGGGATTGTATGTTGATTATGTGTATACCTATATGCGTATTATAGGTAAAATCTTGCTCGGTTGCATGTGGTGAAGATTTCGCGCATGGTTTGTAATGCTCGAGTTCACGAGGTGAGTGGAATAATTATATGCGTAGGTATATAATATATTTATTTGTGGTAGCGTGAGATGTGAAGTGTCGAGGTGTTAAGACACCACGTTTCACGTGACGAGTGAAGCATCGAGGTGTTAAGATGCCACTCGAGGTGAAGCATCGAGGTGTTAAGATGCCACCTAGGAGTGAAGTGTCGAGGTGTTAAGACGCCACTCCATGCTAAAGGGTGAAGTGTCGAGGTGTTAAGACGCCACCCGAGGGTGAAGTATCGAGGTGTTAAGATGCCACCCGGGGGTTAGTGATACGAGGTGCTAAGTACACTAATGGATGTTATGAACACCAATGGGAAATTCGAGTACCATCCCTTGTACGATTGGTTAACCATGGTTATTGTGTTGTAGCGTAAGCATATTATATTTGTTCATATTATATATGCTTTTGTTATGCTAGCTTGATTATTGGAGGTTATAGCTTGTAATTGTGATGATAAGCTAATTGTGTTGCTAGCATGTATGCGGTATGTGAGTAAGTGTTTGCAAGTAGGTATATTATATATGTATGTGTATAATTATTGCATTCACTAAGCCCCGGCTTACCCCTCTCGTTGTTTACCTTTTTACAGGTATTGTGATTATGAAGCTAGCTAGTTGTAGACTAGATGTTTAGGAACGCTTGGGCTCGACGGGGTAGCTTTTGGATATTTGGACGCGGATGGGGGATTCGGTAGTCCCCGGGATTATGCTCTTGGTATTGGGTTGGGTTATTGAGTCTTAACCCGTATTTCTTGTGATCGGGTCATTATTATAAATGATTTTGTAAAGTGTAATTTATGTGCCAAGGGTCATGATAGATTGTTAAACGTATCATTATGATGTTATGTTTCGATTAAAACATAGTTGAAAATGTATTATATTAATGGGACCTAACTAAAAAAAAAAAAAATAATGTACTCCGTTTTTAGTTAAACGGATTTGGGTTGTTACAATAATAAGGCTAATCTGAAAAGTCAAAGTTGACTGGTTAGATGTGTGATAAAACTGGATACTTTGAAAAGGGATTGCAAGGTTATTTTGGGTAATAACAATGCCAATGGATCACATATTCGTGTTAAACTTCTACTTAGGTTCCGGGAGTTTTCTAGGTGTATGATTATATGCATAAGTCTTTCTTTTCATAGATAACGTGTGGTTGGATCATCCTATTGGTTGTTTCTTAATTGAGGTGTTTTCAAGAATTCATGAAGGGTTTGAACACAGATTATAATTGTCAATATACATATGATGTTCTAGAATTTTGAACGACACGAATATTTTTCTGGGTTTTATAAATAAAAGTGATATTCTAGAACAGTTTTGAAATCAAGGTATAGTTTAGAAAGATGTAGGAATCTAAGAGTGATGTCCAGTTAAATCTTGACTTGGATTATGATTTGTCAAAATCAGATTATGTAATCGAATTTGAATGAGAATGATTGTTCTAATTTCTATGAAAGAATATATATCGTTGAGAAAGTAGTGAGTATGGTTAACAATTTTTTAATCAAAATTGAAGATTGTACAGTGTAGCATATTAATTGTGAACTTATATATTTCTCGGGTATTACCTACCCGTTAAAATTTTCACAAGTAATATTTTGTACAAGAGAATTTTTATTACAGTCTTTATGAAAATGCATATTTTCTGCAGATGTAATATAGATTTAATGAGTTAATATACTAGTAAACTCATTTGATTTTAGCTGGAACTAGAAATGAATAATTCCCTAAAACTTTAGAGATTACATAATCGCCATAGAATATTTCTCCAATGAAGTTATGAATCAATACTTCATCGTTTATTGTTGTTGGTATTCCTTGATATCTATGGGCGTCTGATGTTGATGTTCGAGGTACCGAGTGTGATGTTGAGGCGTGTGATGCGGATGTTGTTGGTGGTGGTGGTAATGGTACCGTTGGTGGTGATGCTGATGGTGCTTACGGTGCTTGCGGTGTTGGTGATGTTGGCGGTACTGCTGGTGGTGTTGTTATTGCTGATACTGGTGGTGCTGTCGGTGCTGGAGATGTTACAGGTGCTCGTAAATTTTGCACCATATTCTCCAAAGCCACTACTCGAGCACGAAGCTCGTTGACTTCTTCTATTACACCGGGATGATTGGCGATTTGGACAAGTGGATGAATAAGATCTAGAATTCTAGATATTATATAATCGTGGCAGGATATCCTGGAAATGAGGGTGAAAATGGTGTTCCGGATTGGTTCGCCGGTAAGTGCTTCAGGTTCTTCGCCAATAGGACAATTTGGTGGGTGGAAGTTATCACCATCTTCTTGTCTCCATTGATCAAGCTGACTACAAACCCACCCTCAATTCATCCAGAACAGATGATAGCTAATTGGTTAGTTCATTCCAGTTACGCTGCCATTGGAGCTCGAGGAGCTCAAGGAATCAAGTGAGAAATCCATATTATATAATCGGATAAAGGGTTTGCTATATGAAATGGATGTTAAATACTGAATGATATCTTCGTCTCCTCGACTACGTATGAAATGTCCCGTTCTTATTGATTAAAAACGTTCCATATTAATTGATTTCGTTGCGAGGTTTTGACCTCTATATGAGACGTTTTTCAAAGACTGCATTCATTTTTAAAACACACCATAACCTTTATTTCATAAATAAAGGTTTAAAAAGCTTTACGTAGATTATCAAATAATGATAATCTAAAATATCCTGTTTACACACGACCATTACATAATGGTTTACAATACAAATATGTTACATCGAAATCAGTTTCTTGAATGCAGTTTTTACACAATATCATACAAACATGGACTCCAAATCTTGTCCTTATTTTAGTATGCAACAGCGGAAGCTCTTAATATTCACCTGAGAATAAACATGCTTTAAACGTCAACAAAAATGTTGGTGAGTTATAGGTTTAACCTATATATATCAAATCGTAACAATAGACCACAAGATTTCATATTTCAATACACATCCCATACATAGAGATAAAAATCATTCATATGGTGAACACCTGGTAACCGACAATAACAAGATGCATATATAAGAATATCCCCATCATTCCGGGACACCCTTCGGATATGATATAAATTTCGAAGTACTAAAGCATCCGGTACTTTGGATGAGGTTTGTTAGGCCCAATAGATCTATCTTTAGGATTCGCGTCAATTAGGGTGTCTGTTCCCTAATTCTTAGATTACCAGACTTAATAAAAAGGGGCATATTCGATTTCGATAATTCAACCATAGAATGTAGTTTCACGTACTTGTGTCTATTTTGTAAATCATTTATAAAACCTGCATGTATTCTCATCCCAAAAATATTAGATTTTAAAAGTGGGACTATAACTCACTTTCACATATTTTTACTTCGTCGGGAAGTAAGACTTGGCCACTGGTTGATTCACGAACCTATAACAATATATACATATATATCAAAGTATGTTCAAAATATATTTACAACACTTTTAATATATTTTGATGTTTTAAGTTTATTAAGTCAGCTGTCCTCGTTAGTAACCTATAACTAGTTGTCCACAGTTAGATGTACAGAAATAAATCGATAAATATTATCTTGAATCAATCCACGACCCAGTGTATACGTATCTCAGTATTGATCACAACTCAAACTATATATATTTTGGAATCAACCTCAACCCTGTATAGCTAACTCCAACATTCACATATAGAGTGTCTATGGTTGTTCCGAAATATATATAGATGTGTCGACATGATAGGTCGAAACATTGTATACGTGTCTATGGTATCTCAAGATTACATAATATACAATACAAGTTGATTAAGTTATGGTTGGAATAGATTTGTTACCAATTTTCACGTAGCTAAAATGAGAAAAATTATCCAATCTTGTTTTACCCATAACTTCTTCATTTTAAATCCGTTTTGAGTGAATCAAATTGCTATGATTTCATATTGAACTCTATTTTATGAATCTAAACAGAAAAAGTATAGGTTTATAGTCGGAAAAATAAGTTACAAGTCGTTTTTGTAAAGGTAGTCATTTCAGTCGAAAGAACGACGTCTAGATGACCATTTTAGAAAACATACTTCCACTTTGAGTTTAACCATAATTTTTGGATATATTTTCATGTTCATAATAAAAATCATTTTCTCAGAATATCAACTTTTAAATCAAAGTTTATCATAGTTTTTAATTAACTAACCCAAAACAGCCCGCGGTGTTACTACGACGGCGTAAATCCGGTTTTACGGTGTTTTTCGTGTTTCCAGGTTTTAAATCATTAAGTTAGCATATCATATAGATATAGAACATGTGTTTAGTTGATTTTAAAAGTCAAGTTAGAAGGATTAACTTTTGTTTGCGAACAAGTTTAGAATTAACTAAACTATGTTCTAGTGATTACAAGTTTAAACCTTCGAATAAGATAGCTTTATATGTATGAATCGAATGATGTTATGAACATCATTACTACCTTAATTTCCTTGGATAAACCTACTGGAAAAGAGAAAAATGGATCTAGCTTCAATGGATCCTTGGATGGCTCGAAGTTCTTGAAGCAGAATCATGACACGAAAACAAGTTCAAGTAAGATCATCACTTGAAATAAGATTGTTATAGTTATAGAAATTGAACCAAAGTTTGAATATGATTATTACCTTGTATTATAATGATAACCTACTGTAAGAAACAAAGATTTCTTGAGGTTGGATGATCACCTTACAAGATTGGAAGTGAGCTAGCAAACTTGAAAGTATTCTTGATTTTATGAAACTAGAACTTTTGGAATTTATGAAGAACACTTAGAACTTGAAGATAGAACTTGAGAGAGATCAATTAGATGAAGAAAATTGAAGAATGAAAGTGTTTGTAGGTGTTTTTGGTCGTTGGTGTATGGATTAGATATAAAGGATATGTAATTTTGTTTTCATGTAAATAAGTCATGAATGATTACTCATATTTTTGTAATTTTATGAGATATTTCATGCTAGTTGCCAAATGATGGTTCCCACATGTGTTAGGTGACTCACATGGGCTGCTAAGAGCTGATCATTGGAGTGTATATACCAATAGTACATACATCTAAAAGCTGTGTATTGTACGAGTACGAATACGGGTGCATACGAGTAGAATTGTTGATGAAACTGGACGAGGATGTAATTGTAAGCATTTTTGTTAAGTAGAAGTATTTTGATAAGTGTATTGAAGTCTTTCAAAAGTGTATAAATACATATTAAAACACTACATGTATATACATTTTAACTGAGTCGTTAAGTCATCGTTAGTCGTTACATGTAAGTGTTGTTTTTAAACCTTTAGGTTAACGGTCTTGTTAAATGTTGTTAACCCAATGTTTATAATATCAAATGAGATTTTAAATTATTATATTATCATGATATTATCATGTATGAATATCTCTTAATATGATATATATACATTAAATGCCTTTACAACGATAATCGTTACATATATGTCTCGTTTAAAAATCATTAAGTTAGTAGTCTTGTTTTTACATATGTAGTTCATTGTTAATATACTTAATGATATGTTTACTTATCATAGTATCATGTTAACTATATATATATCCATATATATGTCATCATATAGTTTTTACAAGTTTTAACGTTCGTGAATCACCGGTCAACTTGGGTGGTCAATTGTCTATATGAAACATATTTCAATTAATCAAGTCTTAACAAGTTTGATTGCTTAACATGTTGGAAACATTTAATCATGTAAATATCAATCTCAATTAATATATATAAATATGGAAAAGTTCGGGTCACTACAGTACCTACCCGTTAAATAAATTTCGTCCCGAAATTTTAAGCTGTTGAAGGTGTTGACGAATCTTCTGGAAATAGATGTGGGTATTTCTTCTTCATCTGATCTTCACGCTCCCAGGTGAACTCGGGTCCTCTACGAGCATTCCATCGAACCTTAACAATTGGTATCTTGTTTTGCTTAAGTCTTTTAACCTCACGATCCATTATTTCGACGGGTTCTTCGATGAATTGAAGTTTTTCGTTGATTTGGATTTCATCTAACGGAATAGTGAGATCTTCTTTAGCAAAACATTTCTTCAAATTCGAGACGTGGAAAGTGTTATGTACAGTTGCGAGTTGTTGAGGTAACTCTAGTCGGTAAGCTACTGGTCCGACACGATCAATAATCTTGAATGGTCCAATATACCTTGGATTTAATTTCCCTCGTTTACCAAATCGAACAACGCCTTTCCAAGGTGCAACTTTAAGCATGACCATCTCTCCAATTTCAAATTCTATATCTTTTCTTTTAATGTCAGCGTAGCTCTTTTGTCGACTTTGGGCGGTTTTCAACCGTTGTTGAATTTGGATGATCTTCTCGGTAGTTTCTTGTATAATCTCCGGACCCGTAATCTGTCTATCCCCCACTTCACTCCAACAAATCGGAGACCTGCACTTTCTACCATAAAGTGCTTCAAACGGCGCCATCTCAATGCTTGAATGGTAGCTGTTGTTGTAGGAAAATTCTGCTAACGGTAGATGTCGATCCCAACTGTTTCCGAAATCAATAACACATGCTCGTAGCATGTCTTCAAGCGTTTGTATCGTCCTTTCGCTCTGCCCATCAGTTTGTGGATGATAGGCAGTACTCATGTCTAGACGAGTTCCTAATGCTTGCTGTAATGTCTGCCAGAATCTTGAAATAAATCTGCCATCCCTATCAGAGATAATAGAGATTGGTATTCCATGTCTGGAGATGACTTCCTTCAAATACAGTCGTGCTAACTTCTCCATCTTGTCATCTTCTCTTATTGGCAAGAAGTGTGCTGATTTGGTGAGACGGTCAACTATTACCCAAATAGTATCAAAACCACTTGCAGTCCTTGGCAATTTAGTGATGAAATCCATGGTAATGTTTTCCCATTTCCATTCCGGGATTTCGGGTTGTTGAAGTAGACCTGATGGTTTCTGATGCTCAGCTTTGACCTTAGAACACGTCAAACATTCTCCTACGTATTTAGCAACATCGGCTTTCATACCCGGCCACCAAAAATGTTTCTTGAGATCCTTGTACATCTTCCCCGTTCCAGGATGTATTGAGTATCTGGTTTTATGAGCTTCTCTAAGTACCATTTCTCTCATATCTCCAAATTTTGGTACCCAAATCCTTTCAGCCCTATACCGGGTTCCGTCTTCCCGAATATTAAGATGCTTCTCCGATCCTTTGGGAATTTCATCCTTTAAATTTCCCACTTTTAAAATTCCTTGTTGCGCCTCCTTTATTTGAGTAGTAAGGTTATTATGAATCATTATATTCATAGATTTTACTCGAATGGGTTCTCGGTCCTTCCTGCTCAAGGCATCGGCTACCACATTTGCCTTCCCCGGGTGGTAACGAATCTCAAAGTCGTAATCATTCAATAATTCAATCCACCTACGCTGCCTCATATTTAGTTGTTTCTGATTAAATATGTGTTGAAGACTTTTGTGGTCGGTATATATAATACTTTTGACCCCATATAAGTAGTGCCTCCAAGTCTTTAATGCAAAAACAACCGCGCCTAATTCCAAATCATGCGTCGTATAATTTTGTTCGTGAATCTTCAATTGTCTAGACGCATAAGCAATCACCTTCGTTCGTTGCATTAATACACAACCGAGACCTTGCTTTGATGCATCACAATAAATCACAAAATCATCATTCCCTTCAGGCAATGACAATATAGGTGCCGTAGTTAGCTTTTTCTTCAATAACTGAAACGCTTTCTCTTGTTCATCATTCCATTCAAATTTCTTCCCTTTATGCGTTAATGCAGTCAAGGGTTTTGCTATTCTGGAAAAGTCTTGGATGAACCTTCTGTAGTAACCAGCTAGTCCTAAAAACTGGCGTATGTGTTTCGGAGTTTTCGGGGTTTCCCACTTTTCAACAGTTTCTATCTTTGCCGGATCCACCTTAATACCTTCTTTGTTCACTATGTGACCGAGGAATTGAACTTCTTCCAACCAAAATGCACACTTTGAAAACTTAGCGTACAATTCTTCCTTCCTCAATACTTCTAACACCTTTCTCAAATGTTCACCGTGTTCTTGGTCATTCTTTGAGTAAATAAGTATGTCATCAATGAAAACAATGACAAACTTGTCAAGGTATGGTCCACACACTCGGTTCATAAGGTCCATGAACACAGCTGGTGCATTAGTTAAACCAAACGGCATGACCATAAACTCGTAATGACCGTAACGTGTTCTGAAAGCAGTCTTTGGAATATCATCTTCTTTCACCCGCATTTGATGATACCCGGAACGTAAGTCAATCTTTGAATAAACAGACGAGCCTTGTAGTTGATCAAATAAGTCGTC